>NW_028319289.1:300000-439882 GCF_062004578.1 Staurois parvus | reverse complement strand
CACCTTTGGGATGAATTAGAGCGGAGACTGCAAGCCAGGCCTCCTCCCCACTGGATCATCAGTGCTCTGGACCTGCTAGGCAAAGTGTGCTTCAGTTGGAAGGAATGGGTCCAACCTTCCCAAGACACAACTGGAGCCTTCCAGAAGAGTTGAGCTGTTATAGCTGAAAGGGCGGGCCAACTCAATATTGAACCCTACGGACTAAGACTGGGGGGCCATTACAGTTCATGTGTGTGTAAAGGCCGGCCGACCAATACTTGTGGCAATATAGTGTACATGGAAGTCAATTCATCGTGACACCAAAGTCATGGCTAGAGTTTACATAGTGTTGTGCATACATGGCTCAGTGTACGTTTAGCAGACATGCTGTCTGGCAGTAAAACAGCTTTTATTGTAGACATGTAAAATATAATCTGGAATACAGATCTACAGTACATGCTAGAAATTTTTTTTAAGACTAGACTTCTCTAACTGCAGCAGAGAAAAATCAGGCCTCCTGCCCTGCCAGACAGTGCTGTGAAGTGTGACAGAGTGGTTTAAGTCTTGGGACTGGATGGACAAAAATACAAATCCTCTGGCAGCTCTCATGTCTTTCATGTGTGTCATTAGTGGCCTGCCTGGAGTTCACCTGTGCTTACAGAAAGGTGAATTACACCAGTCCAAACATCTGACGGCTAATTTTTCACAGATCCCCTGGATAGATTTTCTCCACACATCCTCATATCTGCTCTAGAACACTCCATACATTGGATGATGGGAAAAACATTCCTGGAGATCAGTACACAAATAAGTGAACAGATAATTACCTGGAATAATTACAATTTAACAAGGGTAATCAAGCGTCATGGTGATGGAACACACAGACAGAAAACACGGCATATATAGGGGGTGTCACTGCACTGACATACTAATAAGTTCTGTTTGAGGGAGAAATCACTGCACAGGATGGAGGAGACACTTAACGAGGCGCAGCTACGCCACTTCCATCAAACAGCGATTAACCAGCAAGGCGCGGATGCAGTCACCCACTCACAATGCCAGACTAGACAGGGAATGCAGGCAGCGTGTAATGCAATAGGAGAGGGATAATTATCCATTCTCATCTTTCTCTGAAGCCACTGACTGGGGTCACCTATCCTGGCTGCTCACTTAATAAAGTACAGAATACTGGGGTGAATAAAAGACAAAGTACACATATAAAAGACTTTACACAAACCAAATCATTTCATCTATTAGGGCTCATTCACACAGAGGCCCATACAGTGCATGAGAGGTTTACACGGCTTGCATGCCGTATGGGCCTCTGCACTCGTGTCAATAAGCCCTTAAACGCTCTTGCAGGATGTATCTGAGAAAAATAGGAAGTAGGTGAAGACACATTTATGTCCAGATATACCCCAGGAGCCAGGATACAATACAGCATTAGTTGTCAACTAGAAAAAAATAAAGGGGGCCTCAGCTGGGGTCTATGACATTACCAAAAGGCCACACAATGTTCAGTGCAAGCAATGCTGGTATGGAGTGTCAGGGATACTACAGGAAATGACGGTCCGAGACTGCAGAAATACTACAGGAAATGACGGTCCGAGACTGCAGAAATACTACAGGAAATGACGGTCCGAGACTGCAGAAATACTACAGGAAATGACGGTCTGAGACTGCAGAAATACTACAGGAAATGACGGTCCGAGACTGCAAAAATACTACAGGAAATGACGGTCCGAGACTGGAGAAATACTACAAGAAATGACGGTCCGAGACTGCAAAAATACTACAGGAATGATGGTCCGAGATACAAAAATACTACAGGAAATGACGGTCCGAGATACAAAAATACTACAGGAAATGACGGTCCGAGATAAAAAAATACTACAGGAAATGACGGTCCGAGACTGCAGAAATACTACAGGAAATGACGGTCCGAGACTGCAGAAATACTACAGGAAATGACGGTCCGAGACTGCAGAAATACTACAGGAAATGACGGTCCGAGACTGCAAAAATACTACAGGAAATGACAGTCCGAGACTGCAGAAATACTACAGGAAATGACGGTCCGAGACTGCAGAAATACTACAAGAAATGACGGTCCGAGACTGCAAAAATACTACAGGAATGATGGTCCGAGATACAAAAATACTACAGGAAATGACGGTCCGAGATACAAAAATACTACAGGAAATGACGGTCCGAGATAAAAAAATACTACAGGAAATGACGGTCCGACACTGCAGAAATACTACAGGAATGATGGTCCGAGACTGCAGAAATACTACAGGAATGATGGTCCGAGACTACAGAAATACTACAGGAAATGACGGTCCGAGACTGCAGAAATACTACGGGAAATGACGGTCCGAGACTGCAAAAATACTACAGGAAATGACGGTCCGAGACTGCAGAAATACTACGGGAAATGACGGTCCGAGACTGCAGAAATACTACAAGAAATGACGGTCCGTGACTGCAAAAATACTACAAGAAATGACGGTCCGTGACTGCAAAAATACTACAGGAAATGACGGTCCGAGACAGCAAAAATACTACAGGAAATGATGGTCCGAGACTGCAGAAATACTACAGGAAATGATGGTCCGAGACTGCAGAAATACTACAGGAAATGATGGTCCGAGACTGCAGAAATACTACAGGAAATGATGGTCCGAGACTGCAATAATACTACAGGAAATGATGGTCCGAGACTGCAGAAATACTACAGGAAATGATGGCCAGGTAACTGGGGACTTGTTACATGAGGCTAGTAGAGATTGCTATTACAACACTTCACAAATGTTTCTACTCCCGTTACAAACTGTTGAGGTCCAAGACCTGCAGGTTGGGCAGCAGAGACATAAAACTGTAGACAGAGGAAAACTAACACACAAGCTGCCTGTCTGGCAGGGTGTATCCTGCACTGCATGGTGTCTTGTGGTTTTTAATGCTTTTGTATCTTTCACCTTTGTGAGTACCCATTTTTTTTTATCTTCCACATTTATACAAAAGATTTCTGGTAGTGCACTTGCATCCTTCTGTGTTTTTTTTTTAATAGTTCTATACTGGACCTCTGGTAAGGAGGGTGCCACAGCTGAGCACTCCTGATAGATGGCCATCTATGGTCTAGTGCCACTGGTGGATCTCTGAGTGCATGGAGTGGCTGTGTTCCAGACAGAGGAACCTGGCTCCCTATGGCTCTCCTGGAAAGGAAAGGACTCCTGAATTCTGTACTTGTGTCCACTCTACATGTCCTTCCGGTGAATCTCTCACCTCACACATCGGGATGTATGTTCATATGGCTCTAACCTAGGAAGGGATATTTTGTATGGGAGAACAATCTACAGCGGAAAGGAGTAACAGCAGGTCTGAGGAGTATGAAGAATATGAGCATCATTCGGGAATTCTGGATGTACTCTAGCAGGCCAGGCTAGTGAAGGGTTTGTGTAGTCAAAGTACTTACATGGTTACAGTCCGATGAGATTTCATTGTCCGCCTGAAAAAACAAACATGGGAGATAATCAGTGTTTCAGTGCATACAAGCAGAACATTCATATCAACGAGAAATCTGGAAACTACAGTTTATTATCTCCCGGTTCAAACACAGGAGATGGACCTTATGGACACACTGGGGATGTTTGGAAGGTTTTCTATGCATTGAAATACCTGCTTGCTGTTGGGATACAGATGTACGATGTCTGCAAGAATAACCCATACAGAAGGTGGTTTGTTTTTACAGAAGGATTAAAATAGGTATGTTCATGCAATGTTCTAATCAGGGCGGACTGACCATTTGGAAACTTGGGCACTGCCAGAGGGCCCGGGGTCAGTAGGGGGCCCCATGAGATGCCCCTGGTACCTTTTTCATAGGCTTTTTTGAGTTTGGGCAAGGACACAGGGGCCCCATGATCCCCTATCGCCCGGGGGCCCCATGAGTTGTCAGTCCACCCCTGGTTCTAATCATTAATGGGGTCAGTGGTGTTCATTTTTTGATGCAGGATGGAAAAATGTTTCAATTTTCTAACAGTCCATTCTCTCCAAAATTGATGTTCATCAAGTCATCGAAACATGTTCATAAGAATGATTGTGTGGACATCCACAAGAAAATCTACTAGTGTATGGCCACCTTTAGACTGGGGGAAGGGGCAGATAGGGTGAGGCAAATGGCCTGACATAGGTTGCAAAAAAGTTTAAAATGTACAATATATATATATACACACACACTTTTTTTTTTTTTTTAGATCCTATAGGCTTGTACACAAGGGCTTAAAGCAGAAGTTTAATTTGCTATTATTTTTCTTTACTTTATTCCTGCCCCCTATACCCATCTCCTTGCCATGTTATGTTATCCAGAATAAAAAAAAAAAATCAAGCAGAGATGGTGGGAACCCCTCATAATGGGCACAGCAGGCGTACAGACTGGGGAAATCAGCACAGGGATGGTGGGAACTGTTCATAAAGAGCACAGCAGGCATACAGACCAAGGAACTCAGCACAGGGATGGTGGGAACCCCTCATAATGGGCACAGCAGGCGTACAGACTGGGGAAATCAGCACAGGGATGGTGGGAACTGTTCATAAAGAGCACAGCAGGCATACAGACCAAGGAACTCAGCACAGGGATGGTGGGAACCCCTCATAATGGGCACAGCAGACGTACAGACCAAGGAACTTGGCACAGGATGGTGGGAACCCTTCATAATGGGCACAGCAGACGTACAGACCAAGGAACTTGGCACAGGGATGGTGGGAACCCCTTATAATGGGCACAGCAGGTGTACAGACCAGGGAACTCAGCACAGGGATGGTGGGAACCCCTCATAATGGGCACAGCAGGCGTACAGACCCGGGAACTCAGCACAGGGATGGTGGGAACCCCTCATAATAGATCTCACCAACAGAGTTCCAGCAAGACAGAAGAGACTGTCAGGAGGGAAGACTATCTTCATCTTCCAGCTGTATCCCTTAGGTCAGTGACCATGTACAGATGGATCTGGCCGCTCAGGGAAATGAGGGGAATGTCTCTCAGTCACACATCCCTTCCAGCTTCAGAAGTTATTACTGACAAACAGTCACAGCTATTTCTAGGCTGCAGCCCAATTTCAGACTCTAAAAATAACCCACAACTGCCGGGAGCTTTTCCAGGGTCCCCGTACAGCGCAGTCCCAGGGGATTCCACCGGATGTGACAAGGTCAGGATGCACCGGGGCCTGGCGGAGGGGCCGAGGATCAAACACTACATATACCAGGCATACCTTCGCTGCATCATAAGGACCCAAACAGGGGCAAATGTATCTAATGTACCCCAGAGATCTATAAACAAGAGCCCTGGATAGAAATACATCACATATATCCTTGGAATAGGTATGGGAAAGGAAGGGGGAGTTTAAACAGTCTAAAATTGGACACTCAAACCCTTTGCACCTGTGCTCATCCCCTGTGCTCATCCCCTGTGCTCATCCCCTGTGCTCATCCCATGTGCTCATCCCCTGTGCTCATCCCCTGTGCTCATCCCCTGTGCTCATCCCCTGTGCTGAACTATGATGAACCCTGCAACATGCAGCCTCTCCCCCACAGAAGACAACCTCCTGACATGGTTCACACCTGGCAGTGATATATTCCTATACTGTCATTATAGGTGACACTTATGGGGACATCATATAGTTGTAGATGTAAAGAGATAAGGAGGTCATCTTATGTCACCATTCTGGGAACGCACAGCAGAGTCTAGGAGTTCATGTGATTCCTTACAGCAGCTGACAATGACTGCGGACAATTGATGTGTGGGCGATGGGGAGAGGACAGGAAGAGCTGTCATTTCACTGAAGAGAGCTCTGCTGACCATGAGTAACAAAGGGACCATGAACAAGGTACCTGTGACATAGCCGCAGGTATGGCACAACAAGCATTTCATTCAACACAAAGGCTGTGGTCCCCATACACTGAGCCAGGTCTGGGCACAGCCGTCCCCATTTACACTGAGCCAGGTCTGGGCACAGCCGTCCCCATTTACACTGAGCCAGGTCTGGGCACAGCCGTCCCCATTTACACTGAGCCAGGTCTGGGCACTCCCGTCCCCATTTACACTGAGCCAGGTCTGGGCACAGCCGTCCCCATTTACACTGAGCCAGGTCTGGGCACAGCCGTCCCCATTTACACTGAGCCAGGTCTGGGCACAGCCGTCCCCATTTACACTGAGCCAGGTCTGGGCACTCCCGTCCCCATTTACACTGAGCCAGGTCTGGGCACAGCCGTCCCCATTTACACTGAGCCAGGTCTGGGCACAGCCGTCCCCATTTACACTGAGCCAGGTCTGGGCACAGCCGTCCCCATTTACACTGAGCCAGGTCTGGGCACAGCCGTCCCCATTTACACTGAGCCAGGTCTGGGCACTCCCGTCCCCATTTACACTGAGCCAGGTCTGGGCACTCCCGTCCCCATTTACACTGAACCAGGTCTGGGCACAGCCGTCCCCATTTACACTGAGCCAGGTCTGGGCACTCCCGTCCCCATTTACACTGAGCCAGGTCTGGGCACTCCCGTCCCCATTTACACTGAGCCAGGTCTGGGCACTCCCGTCCCCATTTACACTGAGCCAGGTCTGGGCACTCCCGTCCCCATTTACACTGAGCCAGGTCTGGGCACTCCCGTCCCCATTTACACTGAGCCAGGTCTGGGCACTCCCGTCCCCATTTACACTGAGCCAGGTCTGGGCACTCCCGTCCCCATTTACACTGAGCCAGGTCTGGGCACTCCCGTCCCCATTTACACTGAGCCAGGTCTGGGCACTCCCGTCCCCATTTACACTGAGCCAGGTCTGGGCACTCCCGTCCCCATTTACACTGAGCCAGGTCTGGGCACTCCCGTCCCCATTTACACTGAGCCAGGTCTGGGCACTCCCGTCCCCATTTACACTGAGCCAGGTCTGGGCACTCCCGTCCCCATTTACACTGAGCCAGGTCTGGGCACTCCCGTCCCCATTTACACTGAGCCAGGTCTGGGCACTCCGTCCCAATATGCACAGGGTGCAGCATCAGTCCCCGCTCCCCATTAAGGATAAGCACCTTTGAGAAGCGGGGAGGGGGGGGCGCGGGTACACAAAATTGACAGGTACCCGATCCCACTACGATTGCCTAGGCGATCGGAGGCAGAAGTTGTCCTCCTACCCTCCCTCCTCTAGTCTTGTGGGACACGTGACAGATCCCAGAAGACTATGGGGCCATTCAGGAAGAGCAGTGCCAGTCGTGCATGCGCAGTGGGTACCCGGCTGTAAAGCTGCAAGCTGTCACAGCTGGGTGCCCACACTGATGATGCCGGCGCCTGGAATACAGGACAGCCGGTAAAACGGGCTGCGACAGGGGGCACCGCGGGACAGGGGAGTGGCTGTTTTTTAAAAGTCAGCAGCTACAGTTTTTGTAGCTGCCGATTTTTTTTTTTTTACAGTGTGTATGGATCTCCGCTTTAACAATCATTTACAAAGCAAGCAGCTTTCCGAAACCCTTAACAGCTTCCTTTGGCTCCAGTTTGGAAGTGTTGATTACAGACGTAATAGGCAAGCTCATCATAGCTGTATCCACCAAGTTTCACCGACGACAGCTATGGAGATATGTAGTCAGTACTGCAAGACCCAAGCAGACGGGCACTTTAACTGGAAGATGATAAAAGCCTGTAAATGCTTGTCATATCCGATCCTCTACAGACTGGTGGCAAAACACCGCTGATGCGAAATGACAACAATGGAAACGTTCCACCATGAGAGGTAATCAAAGTGGATGTCAGCCGAAAATTATTTCATAAAGGGGAAAGTGAAAAAAAAAAGGACACAGCTACATTACAGTAACCGTCACAAATCCTCCTTTTCATCATTCCATATACATTGGAAGCTTAACCACTTGACCTTCAAAAGGTTTTTACCCCCTTCATGACCATGGAATGTTCTGCTATTCGGCACTGCGCTACTTTAAATGACAATCGCTTGGTCATGTAACACCGTGCGCAGATGAAATTTATATCGTTATGTGGCAAATTCTGCCACATTTGGCAGTTAAGACAAGACATAAATCGTGGCCAATTCGAGGTAAAGTATATCTTGTCTTGCCAGGATAGACTATACAATGTAGAGCAATACAAAAAGAGTAAAAAGAGCAAAGGAAAGCATAGAAAGGAAAATCGAGATGAGGATCATTAAGGCACAGAGAGAGACTGGATCCACGGGTTCCATGTGTTGTCTAATTTCTTCGAGTTATTGTGCAGAATAAAGGTTAGTTTGTTGTTAAAAGAAACTTAACTGAATCATGATTAACATAATCAAGTGGAGTGACCGATTGCCTCCACTGTCTAGCAATAGCAATTCTCGCAGCCAGAAACATAGGAAATCAATTTATGGGATTTCTTAGGAACATTATCTGGAAATTTGTGAAAGAGCGCCGTCTCCGGGGATCTGCGAATATTTATACCTGTCACTGAGTTTACCAAACTGAACATTCGAATCCAAAAATCTAGTTACAAGCGGGCATTGCCACCAGATGTGAAACATAGACCCAACCTGGCCACAACGCCGGAAACACATCGCAGAGGCAGGCGGACACATCTTTGCAATCTGGGTAGTTACCAGATACCATCTCACCAAAGTTTTATAATTATCTTCAATTAAAGTAGCATTGATAGAAATGTTGGACAGTGCCAAGGCGATATCTTGCCACTCCAATAAAACCATAATTGACAGCTAAATCTTTTCCCAATGTTCCATGTAAAGGGAGCTTACAATTTGGGTCTGTGAGGAGAGCATATGTTGCAGAGATCCAGCCTCTTGGGGAATCCCTATTCCTGCAGGAGAGGTCTAAGGTGGTGAGCAAAGGTGACTCGTCCAATAAAGCGAGCTTCCAGTGGAGAAATGGGACAATCTGGTTGTATCTAAAGATTTCAGTAGTAGGCATATGTAACTTGTCTTTAAAATATTGCAGAGAACGTATACAAGCACCATTAAGATAGTCTGCTATCCACAACAAGCCCTTATTGATCCACCATTGTCAATCCAGGCATAAATTCAGGGTTGCAAAAAAATCAAAGCAATAGATGTATGTGGTGATGCTAGTGACTTGAGGTGACGTACCCTGTCCCAAACTGCCAAGGAGGAGGACAAAGTGGGGCACAATATAGGAGGACATAATCGACTAGGAAGTCAAAGTAACACCCCAATAGCCAAAGGGTGACAGGAAAGAGCTTCTACAGAAACCCAATGGGGAGTATGTCCCCCAACCGTGGTTTAAGCTAGTTGGGCGATCTGCGCAGCTTGGAAGTACGCATGGAGATTAGGAAGGCCAATACCACCCCACGATCTAGAAGCATATGATGTCTTCTGGTTCATCCGAGGCCGTCTGTTACTCCAAATAAAACGAAGAACCTCAGCTTGTAGAAGCCGCAAGTCTCGTCGCAGAATAGCTAAGGTCCGAAGTAATATAGTCATCGAGGCAGAAACGTCATTCTGATGGAGTTGACTCTACCAAACCAGGACAAGCAATACTCAGCCCAACGATGGAGATCGTCCCTAAGCATTTTAAAGAGGGGAGGGTAATTAGCCTGATAAACTGTCTCGATGGAATTTGTAAAGTGTACTCCTAAGTAGGGTAAAGATTTATTCGCCCACTGAAAATCGTAGGAAGTTCTAAGCTGCTGTTCATCAGATATAGATAAAGAAGCATTAAGGGCAATCGTTTTTTGGGAATGAAGGGAAAGCCTGGAAAGAGCAGAGAATTGGCCTAATGATGATAGTAAATTTGGAATAGTTAGCAAAGGAGAAGTAATATACATAAGAATGTCATCGGCAAATAAGGCACATTTATGTTCCTGTTGGCTGCAATGGATGCCATGGATTTGGGGATGAGACCGAATTGCCATAGCCAAGGGTTCAATTGCTGGTGCAAAAAGCAGCGGGGAAAGTGGGCAGCCCTGTTTAGTCAAAATGTATTTATTTTTATCAGGACAAGTAGATTGTCATGAAGGACAAGTAGATTGGGCACCAATTTAGTTCCTGGTCAAGTAGTTTTTTTTCAAAAATTTCCACACCCCTGAAGGGGTAAAATGATATATTTCTCTCTGGAGTCTATACCTCTGTTAATATGAGAGGATTTTGCTCGCTTTAGAAGCTTTAGCTTGGCATTCCGTGTAAAATCACATGTCAAAGCTAGACAGGTTGGTTGTTGATCGATCAACTTGGGTACATTCAGCTTGCCCATAGTTTGAATCTCGGCTGGTTCCGGCTGAACTGGTCGAGATTTGGACTATCTATGGCTGCCTTAAAGCCTTCTTTTCACCCTCTGCCATAAAAGTTGAGCTTTGCCCTAACTGGGTGAATAATCAGACAGAATTTTTGAGGCCAATATATTATAAACAGAGCCAAGGATGGTAAAACTCCCCCACCCCCCACCTGAGATTCTTAAGTGCCATAAAATGAGCAGAGGGGAGGGGGCACACCTAGATATCAGACAGACATAGCACACACAGTCTTCCTAACACCAATATTCATCTGAAATGTAAATTGTACAGCAATTCATGTGAAATCTTCACATCCGCCTTGTGTATACACTGCACAGCAATAAAACAATTGAAGAGCGAGCAGCCCAGCCCAAGCTGGAGAATCCAACCCAGCAAGACCAAGTGCAAAACAGGAGGAAAGGAATACATGGGGAGATCACTTGTGACAGCCAATCGTATTGCTCAGTCTCATTCTCTCTGGTCTGCACATACAGCCAATCATATTGCTCAGTCACATTCTCTCTGGTCTGCACACACAGCCAATCACATTCTCTCTGGTCTGCACACACAGCCAATCGTATTGCTCAGTCACATTCTCTCTGGTCTGCACACACAGCCAATCGTATTGCTCAGCCACATTCTCTCTGGTCTGCACACACAGCCAATCACATTCTCTCTGGTCTGCACACATAGCCAATCACATTCTCTCTGGTCTGCACACACAGCCAATCGTATTGCTCAGTCTCATTCTCTCTGGTCTGCACACACAGCCAATCACATTGCTCAGTCTTGATCTCTTGAATCTGTACATACACTCAACCAGATGTCTCAATCTCTCAGATCTTTACACAGCCAATCAGATGCTCTCGTTCTCTCGGGTCTGTCACACAGGTAAGAGGACGTGGGGCACTCAGTTCTGGGTGAAAAGCTATCATTTTGAAGTGCCCAGATGAGAGGTGTACAGTCTCCGGTGTGTCATCAATCATTTGTGTCGCGCTATATGCAGATATCTGTACACGGGTGCCACAGGAAGCATTCATATATACATAGCAGGAAACCCTTCCTGCTTCTCCAGGCCTTTATATATAGACATTTATCTGTATAAAAAAAAAAATAAAAAAAGTGGATGTTTTCCAGTCTTGTGAATCAGAATGAATCCGAACACAAAGAAAAGAATTCCAAAGTGGACCTTTAATGCTTAAGTGCACGGCTTGCTCCAAACAAATAGACGTGAGGTGGAAAAGGAGAGGTTTGGGAGATCGAGGAAGACATTACAAGGATGCAGAAAACATTAAGAAATTCATGAAAAATAGATTAAAGGGCCATTAAAAAATGTATATGTATGGAGTAATTTTGGAGCATAAGGCTTTAAGAAAATTAGGAAGTTAGCCATAGAAGGCTCCTCTCCTAAAATGCCAGCTGCCTGGCTAACATGTGGAAGTTATGGCTTTAACAGTGACCCAGATCAAAGTTGAAACACAGAATTGCAACACTTCCCTGATACTTATTTGCAGCATACTTGTTCCAGGTAAATAATAAGGTCAGAGTACGTCAGGCTATTAGCATTTCTAGAGCTGCCATAGCAGTTCTGCACTCCTCATGACAGGTCTATGGATTCGGCATGCAGTAATCTGATCAGGCGGACCCTTCCCATCTCTTCGTTGGGCCAGACCTCCTCTCAGATAAGGAGAGCCATACAGAAGGCCTTTGTAACATTCTCTGATATTTATAGTGATGGAGAATGAGGTGGTTTCCCTGGATACACAGAAAGGAAAATGTAACTCATTAAAGGAAAAGTTTTCATGCTTTGTTGGTTCGCGCAGCTCAGACTCTATCATCAATGGGATTTCAAGGTGGAACATCTGAGCCTTCTGCCTACAGGAACCTCCAAATGACCAGAAATAAAGTCCCAACAATCCAGAGCTAAAAAGAAACAAACAGAAAGTGATCCCTAGAAAGATGGCGAACCCTCGCCATCTCCCCCTACAAAACAAGGCGAACCCTCGCCATCTCCCCCTACAAAACACGGCGAACCCTCGCCATCTCCCCCTACAAAACACGGCGAACCCTCGCCATCTCCCCCTACAAAACACGGCGAACCCTCGCCATCTCCCCCTACAAAACAAGGCGAACCCTCGCCATCTCCCCCTACAAAACAAGGCGAACCCTCGCCATCTCCCCCTACAAAACAAGGCGAACCCTCGCCATCTCCCCCTACAAAACAAGGCGAACCCTCGCCATCTCCCCCTACAAAACAAGGCGAACCCTCGCCATCTCCCCCTACAAAACAAGGCGAACCCTCGCCATCTCCCCCTACAAAACAAGGCGAACCCTCGCCATCTCCCCCTACAAAACAAGGCGAACCCTCGCCATCTCCCCCTACAAAACAAGGCGAACCCTCGCCATCTCCCCCTACAAAACAAGGCGAACCCTCGCCATCTCCCCCTACAAAACAAGGCGAACCCTCGCCATCTCCCCCTACAAAACAAGGCGAACCCTCGCCATCTCCGCCTACAAACAAGGCGAACCCTCCCCATCTCCCCCTACAAAACAAGGCGAACCCTCCCCATCTCCGCCTACAAACAAGGCGAACCCTCCCCATCTCCACCTACAAACAAGGGGAACCCTCCCCATCTCCACCTACAAACAAGGGGAACCCTCCCCATCTGCCCCCAACAAAGATGGTGAACACGCCATCCTCCCCAGCTGTGGATATATGGAATCATTAGCCCATTCCCCCTCTTACACCCCCCCCCCCCCTCGCTGGGTGTGATTTCCCTTCACTTCCTGACCTAACAGGAAGTGTGCATGTGTCCCTACTGGAAGAATTCCCCGTTATTCCTTTCTTTAAATGACGTTTCGAATTTTCCACTTTCCCTTCACTTCTAATGACGACCCAGAAGAGAACCTCAGCAAACACTCAACAACATTTTTTACACTTCCTCGATCTACCAAAACGAAAAAAAAATTCTGTCCTGTGGTGCAGGGACTATTCCTGCCGCCTCATTCAGCAAGCCCATACACCAATGGAGGGGGATATGTTGGAGCAGATCCCAAAGTCTCGGCACAGCTGGGAATTACAGTCACCTCCTGCTTCAGCATCAGTCCCTTCCATACTGATTATGGCACATAATCTGTCAGGCATGCAGTCAGGAATTCCCCAAGCAAGCAGAGATAACGGGCTCTCCTAACAGCTATTAGATAATCAGGACCAGGGAGCCTCCAGTTCTTTAACTTTCATTCTAAGACAACAAAGGAGAGAAACCCCTGACCCCACAGACACACCGATCCCATATCAATGACAATAAGTGCACAGACATATGCAGAATGGGAAAAAGGTCAATGTAAAAAAATATAAAACAGAAATCTATAGTCAAGATAGAGGCAAAGAGACCATAATAGGTCACCAATAGGAGGCTGGAGCCAGCCAGACCCCAGAACCAACCTGTGTGAGCCTATTGTACCAAACGCACCTACCTCCACCATCACCGAGTGCAACCGGGTGAATTAACCGGGATTAAACTAAATCAGCAGAACTGCAGTGATCTGGAAATACAGTCGTGGCTACAAGTTTTGAGAATGACACAAATATTAATTTTCACAAAGAAAGCGGTTTCAGTATCTTTAGATCTTTTTGTCAGATGTAAGTATGGTATACTGAAGTATAATGACAAGCATTTCATAGGTGTCAAAAGGCTTTTACTGACAATTACAAGTTCATGCAGAGTCAATATTAGCAGTGTTGACCCTTCTTGTTCAAGACCTCTGCAAATTGCCCTAACATGCTGTCAATCACCTTCTGGGCAACATCGTGAGTGATGTCAGCCCATTCTTGCCAAATCAATGCTTGGAGTTTGTCAGAATTCGGGGGGGGGGGGGGGTTACTTCTTCACCTTTCTCTTGAGGATTGACCACAAGTTCTCAATGGGATCAAGGACTGAGGAGTGTCCTGGTCACGGACCCAAACTTTCAATGTTTTGTTCCCCAAGCCACTTGGTTATCCCTTTTGCCTTATGGCAGGGTGCTCCATCATGCTGGAAAAGGCATTGTTTGTCACCAACTGTTCTTGGATGGATGGGAGAAGTTGCTTTAGGAGCATGATTTTGGACCATATATTCATGGCTGTGTTCTTAGGCAAAACTATAAGTGAGCCAGATCCCTTGGCAGAGAAGCAACCCCACACATGAATGGTATCAGAATGCTTTACTGCTAGCATGATACAGGACTGATGGTAGCGCTCAACTTTTCTTCTTCGGACAAGGATTTTTCCAGATGCCCCAAACAATCGGAAAGGAGATTCATCAGAGAAACTGACTTTACCCCAGTCCTCAGCAGTCCAATCCATGTACATTTTGCAGAATGTCCCTGATGTTTTTTCTGGAGATGTGGCTTCTTGACACCAGGCCATCCTCCAAAAGTCTTCTCCTCACTGTGCATGCAGATGCCCTCACACCAGCCTGCTGCCATTCCTGAGTAAGCTCTGCACTGGTGGTGCCCCCATCCCACAGCTGAACCAACTTTAGGAGATAGTCCTGGCACTTGCTGGATTTTCTTGTGTGCCCTAAAGCCTTCTTCATAACAAATGAACCTCTCTCCTTGAAGTTCTTGATGATCCGATAAATGGTTGATTTAGGTGCAATCTTAGTAGCAGCAATATCCTTGCCAGTGAATCCCTTTTTGTACAAAGCAATGACGACTGTACGTGTTTCCTTGCAGGTAAATTAATATTTTTGCCATTCTGAAAACTTTTGGCCAGGGCTATACAATAATATATACATTCATCTATATATCCCCCAACCCAAAGCATGGCAGAAGAGAAGGAGCAAGGTCAGAGAGAGTGAGGGACACTACAGAACAAAGACTGGGGTAAGGGAGAGGCAGAGTGACATGCACAGGAAAGCTTTCTAGAACTACTTTCCTATTTAAAATCAATGTTGGTTTGGAAGCTGCCAAGTTAAAGTCTGTGACCAATTCAATAACAAGTAACATCTATAAAAACAAGCACAAGTACCAACACGGGAAGATGGATGGCAGCTCTGGGCCAGTTGAAGGGCAGAGACTTTCATGTGATGGAAGAGATACTCGGATGTCACTTCTCTCCAGCAGAAAGGAGAATTCTCCTTGTTATGAGCATCACCTGCTCTGTATTTATAAGTCCGACTGTCTGCACGCTCCTCAGGATGTCAGACAACAAATGGCAGCTCTGTGCAGGTGACACACAAACAGGAATAGAAATGCACATCCAACACATATCAGCCAAGAACTGAGCACTACAGAGCCAACAATTACATAGATGATGGCAGTGATAGATGAACTCACAAATTGAACCTTTGCCATGTTATAGGAAACATCTAGAAATATTAACTATGCCTAAGCAGTACCCTGAGAAATCCAAAATTCCTCCTGAAGTCTAGATGGGTCACTTTCCGTGCCTCGGCGCTCCTGCCACTGGGGTCGCTTCCTGCACCTCCGCACTTCCACTATCAAGAAGCTTCTCGTGCCTCGGGGGCCGCGCCTCCGGGGCCGGCCTCTCCTGCCTCGGGGGGCCGGCGCTCCTGCCTCGGGGGGCCGCCTCTCGTGCCTCGGCGCTCCTGCCTCGGGGGGCCGCCTCTCGTGCCTCGGCGCTCCTGCCTCGGGGGGCCGCCTCTCGTGCCTCGGCGCTCCTGCCTCGGGGGGCCGCCTCTCGTGCCTCGGCGCTCCTGCCTCGGGGGGCCGCCTCTCGTGCCTCGGCGCTCCTGCCTCGGGGGGCCGCCTCTCGTGCCTCGGCGCTCCTGCCTCGGGGGGCCGCCTCTCGTGCCTCGGCGCTCCTGCCTCGGGGGGCCGCCTCTCGTGCCTCGGCGCTCCTGCCTCGGGGGGCCGCCTCTCGTGCCTCGGCGCTCCTGCCTCGGGGGGCCGCCTCTCGTGCCTCGGCGCTCCTGCCTCGGGGGGCCGCCTCTCGTGCCTCGGCGCTCCTGCCTCGGGGGGCCGCCTCTCGTGCCTCGGCGCTCCTGCCTCGGGGGCCGCCTCTCGTGCCTCGGCGCTCCTGCCTCGGGGGCCGCCTCTCGTGCCTCGGCACTCCTGCCTCGGGGGCCGCCTCTCGTGCCTCGGCACTCCTGATATCAGGTCAGTTCTTGTGCCTAGGCACTGCTAGTCTCACTAGACTTGCTGTTGTAGCTACTGTGATGCTTCCTGATCCTTCACGATAGAAAGAACTGAAATCCAATGAATAAAAGAGGTGGGCCAGGATCAGTCAGACTGGGGGTGGGAGTGCTAGATGATGCTGGATGTCCTCCAGGAAATGAGGGGGCCCGATCAGACTGCTGCAGATTGGGAGAAGCTCAATGTTCAGTGAAACCAGAATAAGCCATTTCAGTCGAGGAGAGGAGCTTGAACACCACTGAAGGGAAAGCTGGAGATGAGATGTAACATAAGTGATGCTCCCTCTGGCACATCCAGCAGTAAAAATCATCTCAGACAAGTGATCAGCGTACACAGAGGTGACAGGTCACGGTTAGAACAAAAAAACAAAAAGCAAACTTGCATTTAGTCAGGACACCAGATATAGGTGGATATGCTGGGCCATGACAAACACCAATATCTTATCTGTTGGGGAATCAGTGAGATCACAGCAATCATTCCCAGTCCTGCTTCTGCCCCACCCAACTTACATCTAGCCAATTCCTCACAAAGGCCACAGCACAGCCGGCAATACACACAACACCAAATTCCCTGACAGGGGAAGATCATTAAGTGGTTATTGCTCCAGAATCCACCTAACACTGAAATGGATCCGATTCAGGACAGGCTAGACGTGGCAGCAGGTTGAAATGTCATCAGACACAGGAAAAGGACACGGAGCAGATAATTATATAGCTGGGCTATTCTGAGACAAGAAGCAGACAGAGGAGACTGCACTCCGGACAGGATGAAGAGATGAGAAGGAATCAGAGGTCCTCCAATACTCACAATCTACACGTTGTATGGAAGGCATACATCACATGCGGTGCACACACGTGACACAGACACAGCAGACAGGTGATCAGAGAGCACAGCTCAATGACAAAGTAGAATTGTAAGTACAGTAAAAGAATGTAAGATTGTACTATTGCATCCCCTCACTTTGTCCGCAATTCCCCTCCCATACTTAGCACACCCTATGGACTCTATGGAATGTGTGCCCCCCTCCAACATTGGCTGAACCTCAGTTTTATGGTGGGGACTACAGCAGGTTGTACCAGTAAATGGGCAGGGACGCATGTAGTCCAATTTGAGAGCACAAAGGAAAGGGTGACAACGCTGAAGATAAACAAGTAAATGTTGTCACCTTAGGGAAGAAAGTGTCTGTGGATATATCTTTTAATGAACAGAAAGACAAAGTAGTGTAATGCTAAACTCCATTGACAAGAGCGAACTACCCTTGAGGAGGGGCTCCCCCACATTGCAAGGCTTCACTCCTTTTTGTCTAGGGTACCTGTAAAAAAACAAAACAAAAACAAAAACACAATTTTACCTACCTTATCTCTCACTCCCCAGAAGATGGTGCTTTCCTCTTTTCAGCACTTTATTATACAGGATTTATATAGCGCCAACAGTTTGCTCAGCGCTTTACAATATAACGGGAGACAATACAGCAACAATACAGTTCAATACAAGAAGGAAAGGAGGGCCTGATCCTGGGAGCTTACAATCTAAGAGACATTAAACACTAATCATACAATGACTGACCAGCAGTCCTGCATTGTGAGGACACGTCCATAACCCAGAGTGTCAGAGAGAAGAACAGAGTGCCGGTCCTCAAGGTAGTGAGGGATAAAGTAAGAAAAGGTACTTTTACATAGTACCCTAGACAACAACATAGTACCCTAGACAACAACCAGCATCTATCCGTGGAAGTGTGGGGGTAGCCTTGCTACAAGAAGTATTTTTTTTCATATCTCCAGAGTTCAGCTTAAAAAGAAGTATGACCAAGGCTCTTTTGGCCATACTTCTCTTGTGGGTTTACAGAGGTGCACTTACTTGTGCACTCCTGTGACCCAAAATCAGTTGACAACAAGCTAAAACTCAGAGCCGCTCCAGACTCAGGAGGGATCCAAACAATGTCAGGATCCACCCAGATGCCTTACAGGTACATGCTGGGCCAGCCGCTCCCATCACCTATCCTGCCTGACACTCTAGTGAGTGCTGGAGGGGAAAATCAGAGAGTAGTGACTCAGTCACCACTCTCTGCTCAGAGCTGACCCAAAAACTGAGCGTTCAACAGTCATGTAAATCACTCAATTCTTGGGCATAGAGCTGAAAGAAGACAGCTGAAGCATCACATCGATGCTGCAGTAGGTAGGCGTGAAGGTATATATTTTTTTTTACACTCCCATACTTCTCCTTTAAGGCCTCAATAAACAAAAAATGTTACAAAAAAAAACAAAAAAAAGAAAAAAAACAAAACAAAAACAAAGAAAAAAACAAACAAATAAAAAAAATTAAACAAAAAAAAAAAAAAAAAGAAAAAAAAAAAAAAACACACCAGTGCTTTATACAGGTGTTGAGCTTTTTCTTTTGAAGCCCGTAAAAGCACTTCTATGTAAGTCTATGTCATGTTTACACACATTAGAAGAGCAATTACAGGCAGAAGAACCTCCAAAAGGCATGCTCTGGAGAGGAGCTGAAAGGCAAAAAAAAAAAAAACCAAAATGTTGAAAGTGCATAAATGTGAGCTAAGTCTAGGGTTTCAGTAATAATGCATTCCAATGGCCAGAATAACTTAATATTCACAGAATGCATTCACACAGACACTGGACGCCTTAAAAGCCTGCGCAATATGTGGCTTTAGCCCTGGTTCACACTGCAGCGGTGAAGGTAATCCCATGTGATTCGCACAGGAACCGCACCGCATTCCTGTACAAATCACATACGATTTGTATGCGGTGGGATTAGCACTATACATTTTGTATGGCTCTATTCGCACCGCACCAAAAACGTGCAGGACCCTTTTTTGGTCCGCATTAGAATCGGTTTGCATGGGTATTCATACCTATGCGATCCGATTCTGCACATCGCACTGTGTTTTGTGGACCAATGTGGGGTTGTCGTTAACATACACACCCGCATCGGTCAGTGTGAACGGGATGAGATTGTGATGCGGTGCGGATTCGCACTGAAAATGCTGCAAATTCCACACCGCATCAGTGTGAACCCGGGCTTAACGCCTGTTTTTATGGAGCATTTTCCTGGCAGGAGTTCCGGTGTTCAGAGTGGCTTTTACAGACACCCGGAGTGCATGAGGAATAGGATATTGCAGGAACACGAGCAACATGTTTGCTTTACATGTTTACATTTGGATAGTGTAACCACCCACTTCCTGTCATAGGAGAACCGGGCAGGTGTGTGATCGACAATTCACAATGATGCAACATCCAACCAATTACAGCAATGTCATCTCCCTGAAGACGATACTATACAAGACACACGGACAGGACAGGGACAGGGACAGGACAGACAGACATGTCATATGGGATTTGTATTAATAGGCCAAGGGAATGCACGGCATTAAGTCTCAGCTGACAAGTATTGTATAGTATTCGGCCTCATGCATGCAGACATATGAATTTATGATAAAAATATGCTGCAATTTTTCTGCCAGAACTTATCTTAACCTCTTCACACCGGTCAAACGCAAATGTGCGGACTCCAGGCGTCTGGGCCTAGACACCGAGCGGCCGCACATTTGCGTTCTATTAAAAAAGGACATATGTTCAGAGAGCTCGCTCTGCACACTCCCAGCGCACATGTCCGGTACTCACGGAAAGGTCCCGATCTCCTCTTTCGATCAGGACCTTTCCCGATCATGTGACCGACCCTAAACTCCGCCTCCCGGATTCTGAAACTCTTAAAAGGGCCGGGAGGCATCGGCGTGAAGGGGTTAAAAAATGCCTCTATGGGTCTGAGTGTAAATACATTCTTCTGACCAGAACATTAATTTATTCTGGCCATTGGAATACATTTATACGCGTAAATTGAGCTCTTCTTAGAAAGCACCTTGGTTTGTGTTTTTTCTGCCTGTAAACGCTGCACTACAAATACACCAGTAAATGCCTGTGTGTACATGGCCACATAGGCCAACATAAAGGTGTGTTTACAGGTGTAAAGAGAAAGCACTGAATGCATGTATCAACGGTGTATTTTTTTCAGCCCCGTGCATGAGCCCTTAATTTGGTATTAAACCCAAAAGCAAGCAGCTTACCAATTCTTAGATATGATGGCTGAATTTGCTTTCTTTTTTTTTTATTTTCATCTAGTGATCCTGCCAGTAAGTTTATCAACAGAACAAGCTGTCCTGCAGATGTAGCCGTTCGAGGGTTGAGACAAACCATTTATCAATGATCCTTTTAGGATAGAGGTTTTACATAAAAGCTGAATAAAAAGGTTGCTGTAACTGCTTATAAGGTGTTAGATGGACTAGCAGATTTAAAAACACTAAAATTAAAGCCAAAAGAAATAATTGGATTTACTTTACAAAATGTTATCTGGAGTTCGGTTTTAATTTAGTCACTTATGTAAAGTTCAATTAAATGTCCTAATCCATCTAACATCACCCTCTCCATTCAGTGCTGCTGTCCAGGAGTATATCTGCTGCTCCTCCATAGAGGAGTCACCCTAATGTAAGGTTACCACCTCATCCCTTTAAAAACAAACACACATTTGTTACACAGACTCTGTGGCTAATTAAGGTGGTAATTAAACTTCAGCTGGCCATACACTATACAATTCTCTGCCCAATTTCCTTAAGATTTACCTTCAACTATGTAGTGCAAGTTCCTGCCTAATAGGATACAATTGAAAGTCTTGTTTGGGTTTGACCTCATATTATATGGTTTTTGGTAAATCTAAAGCAAAATTCTCAAGAAAATTGTATAATGTATGGCCAGCCTAAGGCCCCCATGTACACAGGACACTACGGAACGATGGAAACTGACTGCTGGAAAACGTAGGTTAAAAACATCTGTGTAGCTGCGTTTGCATAACGCGTTTATGTGCTTTTGCATTTAGAAGTGTTTTTTTTAAAGAGAAGAACTTCCCAAATGCCCAGAATGCACTGAAAAGTGGTAAATTATTAACTATTTCAGAGAAATACAGAGAATAGAAGCAGAGACAGCAGTATGTGTTGAGATTAGCTTAGGGGTGAGTTGCTCATTAACATTTCTTTTGTTTCCAAGGGTGAGAAAGGTGTCTGGTGGAGGGAGTCATTAAGGTCACCTGGCAGGGGGTCTTCATGAGAAATTTGAGGTGTGAATGGTCATTAACATATCTTTTGTTTCCAAGGGTGGGAGAGGTCTGAGGTGTGAACTGGTCATTACAATGTGTGACAAGCTTGGTAGGAACATCCTGTGTTCAGTGTTTGTCCATCTGAGTACCTTGAAAACGCTTTGCATGCATTTTTCACGATGAAAAAAGGCTCTGGACAGCATTGGGAACTGGAAGAGTTAAAACAAATTTTCAAACGCAAACGCTAATAAACGGATTTGCTGCGTTTACAAGCGTTTAGCATTTGAAACGCTGCTAAAATCGACTGCTGAATGCAGATTTTTTTGCGTTCAAAAAAATGACTGTAAACGACGATGTGTACATGGACATATAGGAAAACATTAGGGAGAGTTCAGGGGCTGCTGAAAGAAACACTGAACAGCTCCTATACGTGAGTTTATCAGCTGCAGTGTACATGAGCCCTTAGTGCCTTCATTAAATTAGCTTCAGAACCTGTGTAATTAACATGTGTTCGGTTTTAAAGGGATGAGGTGGCAACCGCACCCTAATGGCTTGTACACACGATAAGAAAATCGTTTGGTAAAACAAAGAATGCATTTAGATAATAAAAAGTAACAGAAAACATTCATTCGAAAATTTTCATACGAGGACTGATCATCTAATAGTCTGATCTGTTAGTACAAAGGTTCGAGAGCCAATCACGACAATATATGAAGGTACAAGCACAAAAAGGTTTCTCGTACAATACCAGATCGTACGATTTTCGTTTAATCAGTACAGTAGTCGTCCGAAAATACAAAACATGACTTCACTTTCTAAATGTTTTTCTTTCGTACAAGAATTTTTGTAAGTTTAGTACCCTTTTAATTTTTAATATGGAGACTAGCATGCAAAAAACCTCCCCAAAAAATGGATGATTATTCATCCGACATTCTTATCACGTGTACTGGGCATAACAGGAAGTGTTACAGGCTGGACCACCTAGGAAAAATAAAGGAATGAGGGAAGCACTGACCAACACGAAGGTGGGCGGAGACTTGAATCATCGCAATGAATGAAGGAAGCAATGACAGCAGAGGTGGGTGGAGACTTGAATCATCGCAATGAATGATGGAAGCAATGACAGCACTGAGGTGAGCTGAGACTTGAATCATCGCAATGAATGAAGGAAGCAATGACAGCACTGAGGTGGGCGGAGACTTGAATCATCGCAATGAATGATGGAAGAAATGACAGCACTGAGGTGGGCAGAGACTTGAATCATCGCAATGAATGATGGAAGCAATGACAGCACTGAGGTGGGCAGAGACTTGAATCATCGCAATGAATGATGGAAGCAATGACAGCACTGAGGTGGGCGGAGACTTGAATCATCGCAATGAATGAAGGAAGCAATGACAGCACTGAGGTGGGCGGAGACTTGAATCGTCGCAATGAATGAAGGAAGCAATGACAGCACTGAGGAGGGCAGAGACTTGAATCATCGCAATGAATGAAGGAAGCAATGACAGCACTGAGGTGGGCAGAGACTTGAATCATCGCAATGAATGAAGGAAGCAATGACAGCACTGAGGTGGGCAGAGACTTGAATCATAGCAATGAATGAAGGAAGCAATGACAGCACTGAGGTGGGCAGAGACTTGAATCATAGCAATGAATGAAGGAAGCAATGACAGCACTGAGGTGGGCAGAGACTTGAATCATAGCAATGAATGAAGGAAGCAATGACAGCACTGAGGTGGGAGGAGACTTGAATGATTATAATGAATTAAAGTGCTGATGATGAGGTAGCGGAGACCTAAATCACTGCAATGAATGAGGGAAGTGCTGACAACGCTGAGGTGGGTGGGAACTTTCAAGGAATGTCATCACATCATGTGGCCTGGTGCAGGGGCAGCCAACAACACATTACATTTACTAAAACTGGAGAGTGCCAAATCTGGTGCAGCTCTGCATAGAAACCAATCAGCTTCCAGGTTTTATTGCTAAAGCTCAATTGAACAAGCTGAAGTTGGAAGCTGATTGGCTACCATGCACAGCTGCACCATATTTTGAGTGCTCCAGTTTTAGTAAATCCCCCCCCCCCCCCCCCACAATGGGACAGCTGTAGGGTTTGTCTTTACTTGGCACACCACAAGGTGGACAACGTAGAGCCAATTTCAATGGCGGCTAGAAAGCATTGCCGGCCCTCTACTGGAAATGTAACCAACAACTGAAAACTGACATCAGGTAACTGCTCAGGGAAATGAATGGAAAGAAACCGGGCCAGAGCATTCGTGTTTATTAGAGGCAAGAACAGTCTATTTATTGTTGACTGGAGAAACACGGATGACAAAACGGCATGATTTTTAAAAAATGTTTTCTGTTACTTTTTATTATCTAAATGCATTCTTTGTTTTACCAATGAAGATTTAACACATGATGAAGGATTACATGAGCACTACAGGTTACAGGCAGCAGAGCAGCTTGCTTTGTAAGTTCTCTGGTAAAAACCTCAGACTTGGCCATCTGATGAATAAACAAGTTTCTTTCATCACAACCATAAAATGATCTCACTACCAGGGGCGGACTGACAACTCATGGGGCCCCCGGGCAATAGGGGATCATGGGGCCCCTGTGTCCTTGCCCACACTCAAAAAAGCCTATGAAAAAGGTACCAGGGGCATCTCATGGGGCCCCCTACTGACCCCGGGCCCTCGGGCAGTGCCCGAGTCTCCAAATGGTCAGTCCGCCCCTGCTCACTACTGACCTGAGAATAGAATAGGGTTGTGTCCTACAGCGTCTGTGTTTAACTTCATTTTTAGCTCTTATTACACAACGACAGGATAATGTTAGAGGATAACCTGAGACAGACACTGACGTAAACCTGCGTCTATGTAGCCTCCTGCCCACCAGATTTCCTCTGCCATGATATCCAGATATTGTATCAGGCAGACCACGTAACGTGTGACAACGGGCACTGTTGACCTCTGACCTCCATACGGCTGGAGGCAGCACAGGTGAGCAGGCAGAGTGCAGGTTAGAACAGGACATAAAAGCCGTATGATGACAAATTTCCCTTAAAGCCATAAAAGTCTCACTTCCCAGAAGATGGTGGAGATCCCAGAGGGGACACGGGTCTGAGAAGAGACTGAAGCCCTCAGGGTATCAATACAAGGCGTGTCCTCTCTAAAAGCAGTGTGAAACTTCTGGAATGAGGAACTACAAGTACCAGCATGCCTTGCCTGCCTCTGTTATGCTGACAATTTCAGCTCAAGACTTTTGTTTCAAAGCAGGCAATACACCTGAGCAGGATGACATTTGCCTGCACTGAGCATTGCCGATACTGAGTATTTTCACGAGTACTCGTGAAAATCCTCCCGATACTACCGATACTTTGCGGTGCGATCTGAGTCAATACAAATTGCACCACAAATATTAGCATGCAATTCCTGTCCAAATTGCATGAGGTTCCCCCATTGCTCCTGTGTGAACCCAGGCTTGTCATTGCCCGAATTCACACAGGAGTGGTGGGAAAAACCTCCCTGCAGGCATCCCGTGCTGAGTGAACATATGGGGATGTATACTATGGAAACAGATGGTCCCATATTTATATTATAAAGCGCTGCGCACACTGTTGGCGCAATATTAATCCTGTATTATAATAATATTCTCAGCGTTCGGAGAGGAAAGAAAGCAGTGGGGATTTTAATCCCCCCACTGCTTTCTCTCCCCTCCTTGCAGGGATGACAGTTTGGGCTAGAGGGCTTTTGATTGGTCAGCACCATTACATGGACAGTGCTGACCAACCAGATGCTATCTAGTCTGTACTGTCATGGCTGCAAGGAAAGTAGAAAACGCTACAGGGATTTAAAATGCCCAGACCTGTGGAGCGGCTCTCTCTCCTCTCCTTGCAGGGATGACAGTATGGGCTAGACGGCATCTGATTGGTCAGCACTGTCCATGTGATGGTGCTGACCAATCAATAGCCCTCTAAGCCTGAACTGTCAACCCCGCAAGGAGAAGAAAGAAAAGTGGCGGGGGTTTCAAAATCTCACCACTTTTGCTCCTCTCCAACCACTGAGGATATGGAGCATCTGCCACCATAGCATACATCCCCACACGCCCACTCACCGCTGCGGGAAGCCTCCCTGTACCACTGCTGTGTGAACTCAGGCTATGACATTGTGTTGGTATTGTTCTGTCACATGTTCTGTCCCCCTTTGTAATGTACAGCGCTGAGCGAACCATTGGCGCTTTATAAATACTGTATAATAATAATAATGACAGGAGCAATGGGGAAACCAAATGTGATCTGGACAGGAATCGCATGATATTCTTTGCCGTGCAGTTTGCATCCATACATTTTGTATAGATGCAAATCGCACCGCAAAGTACCATTTAAAAACGGTATTGGCGAGTACTAGACCGAAAGTATCAGTACTCGTACTCACCGTAAAAAGAGAAAAAAAAAAAAAAAAAGAAGGAAGGGCATCGGTGCATCCCTACTTCCCTACTGTGGGGGTTATTTACTAAAACTGAAGAGTGCAAAATCTGGTGCACCAGTTTTCGTAAATCTCCTCCTGTGTATCTCAAACAGTTGCCATTTACTTTTGATAAAATCCTGGGTCACCATTTTTCATCCCTTATTACATCTCAGTTCTGATGATCTATTGCAGCTTCCAATCCCTGTCTACATACACCCCAGTGATGGCTGCATATTTCTGAGGGTGAGTTTCCTGACGGGTACAGCAGTGGACCATGCCTGTGCAATGTATGTTGAAACGGTCACCTGTAGCCTCCAACAAAATCTCATGTGGCTCGGTAACAACTAAGGAGCTCAACTGGAAGACAGGACCAGAGCGTTGTCACCCTACAACAGGAAGTGCCAGACCATCATAGCAGGCTCACCGGGGATATTTTAAATAAAGTTAGTTTTTAAAAGACTGAAATGGCTTCATGTTAACGATTCAATGAAATTTCAGTGATGGAGTTTACATCTACTATAAACCACCTGAACAAGACCAATTCTTAGGGCATTCTAATTAACCAGCAGCATCACATGGATGGTGCTGACCAGTCAGAAGCCGTGAAGCCTGTACAGTCAGCTCTGCAAAAAGAAGAGAGAAAGCAGCGGGGATTTCTAATCCCTGGACCCGTGAAGCGGTTTTTCATTGTCTTGACAGCGTGAGGATCGGGAACCTGGTACAGCATGACCGGGAGTGGGGGGGGATGTGGAGGGGGTCCAGTGGAGGGCAGTGACCTCTGAAGGCTGGGGGGGGGGGGGGGGGTTATGAGCTGCTGGAGGCTCTCTGGGAGAGGCAGGAGGAGTCCAAGCTGTGGCAGCTGATGTCCAGTCAGATCGGAGCTGGAGGAATCCATCATGCAAGGAGGTTTCCCTCACCACTCCTGTGTGACCTCAATCTCAAAATCACTATGACAAGCCTGGGATCACACAGGAGCTGTACAGGAAACCGTATGCGATTCAGAGTGCGACGTCAGGCCATTAATTTTTTATGGGCTCAAATCGCTCTGCAAAAGGTATCAGTTTCGGTATCGGAAGCATCTGCACAAGTATCGGCACAACCCTATTAAATGCACATTTTTTTCCCTGAAGAATTATGTACATCAATTTTTTTGTAAAGGTGAACGTAAAGCTGGCTATATACACAGATCGAAATTTGATGGTTCAGCAGGGACCGGCAAATTTTCGATATGTGGCCATATCAGCTGAACAGAAAAGTCAATCTATAATTGACCCTGTCAGATTTCAGCTGCTCAATCAGCACATGCAGCCAATGGCTGCATGTGCTGATCTGTGTATTCTGACAACTGGGGGAGTCTCCCCACTATCAGAATACAAAAGTGCAGCAAGGAGGATTCCACCCATCCACACATTTGAAATCAGATCAATTTTTTTTGTTCAGCCCCCTGAATATAGGAACCCCAGTGTACTGGCCAAAATATTCCAGGACAGACAACACTCCTCCCCCACCCCAAAGTCTACTAAGCGTGTACTGGTAATGAAAGACGTCACCCATTGACACTCCATTTACAGTGTGATCCAGAACCCTGCAGGCTCATATAGTATCTATAGGACCACCAAGAGTATTTCCCGCCTGCAGGGCCAAGAGATGTGAACTGTAATCACTCAGCTTCCCTTCAGTACATATGTAGTCCACAGGAGCTGGTCTTGTCTGACACCGCAGGCCAGTACATTGGAATCTGCCCAGATGAGCACTGAGCATAGATAACCATGGGACACAACCCTGTGTGAGTACAGGTCCACCGCAACTACTGCAGATAAATATTGATAAAAGATATTATAGCATGGAAGTCCCTGATGCCAGATATACACAGGTAGGGTCACAGAAGAGTCTGATAACCAATGCAGGTCAGCACTCCCCCAAGTGTCACATCCAGCTATGTTTAGCAAAGAGTAGAAAACCACAGACAAACAAATCTAAAAAAATCCATTGTCTGAGCATAAAAGTCACAGACTTCACGTTAATATATATATATATATTAATAAAAAAAAAAGGTGAATCCCATTACAATAACAGCCTATAATCTGCTCTATACCCCCTTCCTGGGTCACACAGACTAATGATTCCTCTATTTTAGGGTTTTCCAAACTTCCTAAACAAAACAAAGGCCCAGTTTACTGCCCTTCATACTTAAGGGGGGGGGGGGGGGAGACTGTGGCCACTGGGAGTAGAAAAGGTCCTGACGTCAGTGTAAAAAAAACAATGCCCCATCGTTGGTGTCACTGGGAGGAATTGTGCCCCTTTATTGGTGTCGGGGGGGGGGGGGGGGGGGGGAATTATACCCCAAAGTTGGCATCAGTGGATGAAATGGTGCATAAAAGGATGGATAAAAACTAGCAAAGGTTGGCAGTTTGGAGACCACTAGAGATCATTCCCCAACCCAATTCCCCCACACCCCTCCATTCCCCAACCCAAGTCCCCCACACCCCTCCATTCCCCAACCCAATTCCTCCACACCCCTCCATTCCCCAACCCAATTCCCCCACACCCCTCCATTCCCCAACCCAAGTCCCCCACACCCCTCCATTCCCCAACCCAATTCCCCCACACCCCTCCATTCCCCAACCCAAGTCCCCCACACCCCTCCATTCCCCAACCCAATTCCTCCACACCCCTCCATTCCCCAACCCAATTCCTCCACACCCCTCCATTCCCCAACCCAATTCCGCCACACCCCTTCATTTCATTATTTTGGGCTTTAAATGTGCAGACTCCAGGGTTATTATCCTCATCCTCGCTTCAACACACAGCAAAATCACAGACCCAGAACAATTTAGCCAGAGAAATGGAAACCCTTAACCCCCCATACTTGTTCCAGGCCTGTACACAGACCGTGGAAGTTCTCCAATTTGTACCCTGGAAGGTTCTCCATTAAGTGTGTTCTGTTTCACAGACATAACTATGTACAGAACTCTACATTACTAATCCACAGATACATACAAAGCAGAGAACTCTCCATACTACTATCAGGGGCGGACTGACAACTCATGGGGCCCCTGGGCAATAGGGGATCATGGGGCCCGTGTCCCTGCCCAAACTCAAAAGCCTGTGAAAAAGGTACCAGGGGCATGTCATGGGGCCCCCTACTGACCCCGGGCCCTCGGGCAGTGCCCGAGTTTCCAAATGGTCAGTCCGCCCCTGACTACTATATATACACATAACAGGAGGACACAACCTTCCCAGCATGATGGGAGAGATTTCTGATTGCTGGGAGTCATCGCCCCTTTATATCCATCTATAGCCAATAATAAACACATTACCACCTATAGTAAACACAAGAATGAGGAAATACAGAAAACATTTCTCCAGAGCAGAGTTCCTATAATAAATCCTTTCATACATAAAGTGAAGTTGCACATTAATAGGTCTGTTTATAAAGTGAACAATGATTACATAAAGCTGACTTCCTCCTCGCACACAATATCAGACTGTGCTATGACCGGTATGCAGACTCGCCAGTTCTTGTGCACAAAAAAAAAACCTTTTCCAGCTGCCGACCAACTTTGCCCCCCCGGGTGCGGAGGGGGAAGGTGACAATGACACCTCATAGGGTACTATAGGCAATGTCTCTATTTCCTCCTAATACAAGAGCCAGACAGTACTACTAATCCAATGTCTCAGATAACCAATGACAGAGTTGGTGTGTAGACAGGCCATGTTTTCACAACACACCCTGCTCAGCAGATCCCCATTAGCCTCCATGGTGCAATGTGGATGAGGCTTGTTCTGGATGCAGCATGTCCTAGTGCAGTGTTTCTCAACTCCAGTCCTCGTGGACCCCCAACAGGTCATGTTTTCAGGATTTCCCTCAGATGAAACAGCTGTGGTAATTACTAAGGCAGTGAAACTGATCAAATCACCTGTGCAAAATAATGGAAATCCTGAAAACATGACCTGTTGGGGGTCCATGAGGACTGGAGTTGAGAAACACTGACCTAGTGAGATGTGGTTACGGTGAAGGCAAAGCAGGCCTAGCGCAGCAAAGGTACCTCGATTTGTGTTTGATCCTCAGCAATGCCTATCACAATCACTTGACAGTGGTATTGATAGCCGAGGGAAGTCTCTCCTCCAGCCTGAACTGCAGATGGCACCACCACATTTATCTGAGAGGGCAGGAACATCCAGCTCAGGTCATTGGGCATCTACCATGAGCAGCACATCTACCATGAGCAGCACATCTACCATGAGCAGCACATCTACCATGAGCAGCACAACTACCATGAGCAGCACATCTACCATGAGCAGCACATCTACCATGAGCAGCACAACTACCATGAGCAGCACAACTACCATGAGCAGCACAACTACCATGAGCAGCACAACTACCATGAGCAGCACAACATTCCCAACTATTCAGCCAAGTTCAGTCTTCATAAAAACAAGATTGGCCAATAGACTGAAAAATAATAAAAGGCCAATTCTGCTCAAAACTGGAAATGTATGGGTGTATTGTCAACACCGTCCCCGATCCCTGTGTGCATTCCTGAATGGCGACACATGGAGCGATATCCTATCTCCAGGTCACAGCGTTGTCATTTCCTGTCCCCGGAAACAGCCATGTTTGCCGATCGTTATCTGCACAGGGACTGGTCCTGTCACCGCTCTCTTGTACTTCTCTGCGCTACTGGAGTAAGGAGTTGTGGGTGGGATTATTATTATCCCACTGCATTAAGCCCACCTGCCCTGCACCACATGTAAGCTAAATTGCAGATGAACGCTTTCAGTTAGGCCGCTGTTTTCTGTGCAGTCTGTGTAAGAGTGTAAAGCTGCAACAGCTGCACATCAAACTGTGGGAAAGCAAGACACTGGTCCACCCAGGACTGACAACTAGCTGGGCATCCGAAAAGTTGTGATTGGAATGCTGTGGGACTAATCAGGAAGAACAGTCAATTGGCTTTGTTGGGGGAATATCCAGGCAGAGCAGTCATTGGCTGTGTTGGGAATCGAGTTACATAGTTAGGCTGGCTGTGTGGGGAACTGTGTCAGAAGCATTTTCAAAATACAAGTACAGCCCGTCCACCGCCGCCCCTCTTGTCCAAGTACAGCCCGTCCACCGCCGCCCCTCTTGTCCAAGTACAGCCCGTCCACCGCCGCCCCTCTTGTCCAAGTACAGCCCGTCCACCGCCGCCCCTCTTGTCCAAGTACAGCCCGTCCACCGCCACCCCTCTTGTCCAAGTATACCACGTCCACCGCCACCCCTCTTGTCCAAGTATACCACGTCCACCGCCACCCCTCTTGTCCAAGTATACCACGTCCACCGCCGCCCCTCTTGTCCAAGTATACCACGTCCACCGCCACCCCTCTTGTCCAAGTATACCACGTCCACCGCCGCCCCTCTTGTCCAAGTATACCACGTCCACCGCCGCCCCTCTTGTCCAAGTATACCACGTCCACCGCCGCCCCTCTTGTCCAAGTATACCACGTCCACCGCCACCCCTCTTGTCCAAGTATACCACGTCCACCGCCACCCCTCTTGTCCAAGTATACCATGTCCACCCCTCTGTCCAAGTATACCACGTCCACCGCCACCCCTCTTGTCCAAGTATACCACGTCCACCGCCACCCCTCTTGTCCAAGTATACCACGTCCACCCCTCTGTCCAAGTATACCCCGTCCACCCCTCTGTTCAAGTATACCCCTTCTCTTGTCCAAGTATACCACGTCCACCGCCCCCCCTCTTGTCCAAGTATACCACGTCCACCGCCCCCCCTTTGTCCAAGTATACCGTATCCACAATCACCCCTCTGTCCAAGTATACCACATCCACTGCCACCCCTCTGTCCAAGGTTTTGCTCACCCCCTCATAAAAAAAGAAATCAGATTTGTTTGACAGATTCTGTCTTTCATCAATCCATGCTGTCTGTTGCTTAAAATATTTTTTTCTCCAGCAAGAACTCATCTATGTGGTCTTTTATTAAACTCTCCAGTATCTTCTCAACTATAGAAGTTAAACAGATCTATAATTACTTGAAGATTTTAACCCCTTTTTAAATTTTTGGCTCCACATTGGCCTTACGCCAATCCAGTGGTACTCTGCCAGTCATTAAAGAGTCCCTAAAAATGAGAAACAATGGCTTTGAAATGACAGAGCTGAATTCTTTAAGGCCCCGTAGGTGTATGCCATCCAGTCCAGGTGCTTTATTCACCTTTATACTGTCTAAATATTTTTGGATCGTATCAATTGTGAGCCAATGTGGATCATCTGGAGCTGTGTCAATATCATGCCCATTATGGACAAGAGCTCCCCCATGCTCCTTTATATACACAGAGCTAAAGAAGGGATTTAACAAGTGTTGTATTACGGAGGTCTGTTCATTTAGTTTTATTGTAAAAGGTAAAAATACACGAAAAGTAATAATAAACTTGTCATGTTGTCAATGGTTTTGCACACAACAGTCTCCCCCCACTGGTGCTCTTGGCTCCTCCCTCCTGCCAAGTGCCCCCATAGCAAGTCTTCTGTGGGGACACACAGAGCGTGGTTCAGCCCCACCCCCCCGCTGTGGTGTGAGAAGGGAGCGGGGCACGGGCTGAGGGGGAAACTGAATGCATGAAGGTGAAAACCATCAGCCATTACCATCACTTTTAACTGCTCCCCAATTCACCAGAAGAAGAGTATTCAGCACCAGTAACATGTGCATTACTCCAACCTTTATTGGGACAGTTGAGATCTCTGTGGGGGACATTGTCCGGGAACTTTGGGGGGGGGGGGATTTGAGGACAAAGTTATCGGGGGGGGGGGGGGGGACAGAATCTGAGACCTATGGTGGGGGAGTTGTTGGGTGGTACATAGTCCGGGACCTGTGCAGGGGGACAGGTGGGTTGACAGACAGAATCTGGGAAGGATAGTATCCAGCCTGGGCTGCGGCGGGGGTAGAACAGAATCCAGGAACTCTGTGGGGGACAAAAACTAAGATCTGTGGGAGATGATATGTAGGCAACAGAATCCGGGACCCTCTGTGGCGGGAGTATCTGCGATCTCTCAGGGGGAGGGCAGTACCGGGGGTCTCTGTGGGGGACAAAAACTAAGATCCCTGCAGGAGATGTGTAGGCAACAGAATCCGGGACCCTCTGTGGTGGGAGTATCTGCGATCTCTCAGGGGGAGGGCCGTACCCGGGATCTCTGCGGAGGGGGGCAATTGCAGTACCCCGGATCTCTACTGAAGGAAGGGGGGGGGGAATTGCAGTACCCGGGATCTCTACGGAAGGGGGGGGGGGGGGAATTGCAGTACCCGGGTTTTCTGCGGGGTTCAGTTTCCGGGATCTCCGCGGGGGAGTGGGGCAGTGTCCGGGATCTCTTCAGGGGGGGCTATCCAGGATCGACCACATGGGGGGGGGGTGGCGTTTAGCATCCTCAAGGGGGAAATATCTGGGATCTGTGCAGGAGGGGGTTGGCAGTACCTGGGATCTGTGCATTATGCAGGATCTTTGCGGGGGAGGGGAGCAGTATTTGGAATCTATGTGGGGGGGTTAGAGGGGCAGTGTCTAGGATCTTTTTTTGGGGGGGGGCAGTACCTCTGTTCACAAGGTAAATATTTTTTTTGGGGGGGGGGGGAAATCAGTCAGCCATTTCTGTACTCACTGAAAAAAGAAAAGGAACACAGCCTCCAATAGATGACACCTCCATTGTACATCCCCCTCCCTGGTCAGACTGTGTATACTTGTATACCTTGTACACGGGGGGGGGGGGGCACACACAGGATGTTGTATATATTGTATTCCAGTATAGGATATTATGGGATGTATTGCAGTATACAGGTCATCCATGATGGGGTATACAGGGTGTCTATAGTGGGGTGTCGGGGTTCCTCACCTCCCGGACATCCTGCAGACACTCCAGCACGGCCAGGTTGTTGGTCCAGGCGCTCTTAGGGCACAGGCGGCTGATGTCCTCCCGGCAGGCCTCCTCCTCGATCAGGCGGATGCCGGGCAGTCTGCGGGCCGGAGAGGCGGGGGCGGCGGCGGCAGCGGCGGGGGGATCCTCGGCTTGGGCCCCCGGGGCCCCCAGCAAAGCGGTCAGGCCCGCCAGCAGGCAACACAGGAGCCGGACACGTCCGCAGGCCGCCATCTTGGAGAGAGCCAGTCACGGAGCTCAGGCGCGGCACCGGGGAACACTGGAGCGTGCGCGTCACCACGCCGATCGGCTACGCCATGACGGCTGCCATCCGCTGCCCTCATCCAGTATGGCAGGCTTGGCTTTCGGTCCGATCTCAACTCATTGAAGCGTAATGCGAGAAGGCGGAACGTCTATGAAAAATAAAGTTGTTTTTGTTCTGTATAGCGTGGGGGTGGGTAACAAAGCACCTGTCAGATATATATGTCACATCTGTGTGGCCCTGAGGAGATTTCACCAAATTTCCTGTCACAGAAATGAAACAGGAAATGAGAGGAATTCCCCGCGCAGGCCGCTATCACTAAGAGCCATCATAGTAGAGGATAAACCCAGAAGTCTGCAGGCGAGGGCTGAGTCCCCTCTGGCCTGCTCCATCCTCCTCCCCGTGCCTGTGCTGAAATGTCTTCCACCCGTGAAACACAAATAACAAAAATATCTGCAGGTTCCATGTGAGAACACAAATCGTGTTATTGGTTCCATCAAATACAGGAGAATCCCCATCAATAAATCCGACACAGCGTTGTCACCCGCACCACATATGGGGGAGGGGGTCATTTATATGTATGTGTGACAGGACCCCACCACCCCCTTACCTCATACTTTACACCCCATTACATCATACCAGACACCCCCTTCCCTCATATACACCCCATTACATCATACTATACACCCCATTGTATCATACCAGACACCCCCTTCCCTCATACTATACACCCCATTACATCATAAGAGACACCCCCTTCCCTCATACTATACACCCCATTATATCATACCAGACACCCCCTTCCCTCATATTATACACCCCATTACATCATACCAGACACCCCCTTCCCTCATACTATACACCCCATTACATCATACCAGACACCCCCTTCCCTCATACTATACACCTCAATACATCATACCAGACACCCCCTTCCCTCATATTATACACCCCATTACATCATACCAGACACCCCCTTCCCTCATACTATACACCCCATTACATCATACCAGACACCCCCTTCCCTCATACTATACACCCCATTACATCATACCAGACACCCCCTTCCCTCATATTATACACCTCAATACATCATACCAGACACCCCCTTCCCTCATACTATACACCCCATTACATCATACCAGACACCCCCTTCCCTCATACTATACACCCCATTACTTCATACCAGACACCCCCTTCCCTCATATACACCCCATTACATCATACCAGACACCCCCTTCCCTCATATACACCCCATTACATCATACCAGACACCCCCTTCCCTCATATACACCCCATTACATCATACCAGACACCCCCTTCCCTCATACCAGACACCCCTTTACCTCACCCTGTACATCCCATCACATCACTCTAGACAGCTCCTTACCTCACCCTATACGCGTTATTACCACACCCTGTAAACCCCATAACCTCACACTGATATACACCTCATTACTTCTCCATATGCACTCTTTTATCGAACACCCCATTACACACAAGACACCCCCTTATCTCACCCTGTACACTGTTACCACACTTTATACACCCCATTATTTCATCCTGTATACCCCCTTACTACACTATACACCCCATAATGTCACCAGACATCCCATTACCTTATTCTAGACACTCTTATTACATTACATTATACACCCCATTACTCTATATACCCAATTACATCACATTATATACTCCCTTATTTCATCCTATACACCCCATTATCACACTCTGTACGCCCCATATTCTGACACCAGACATCCTATTACCTTACTGTATATACCCCATTACACCAAACTTTATATCTCATTACCTCACACTGGACACCTCAATACCTCTCCCTATCCATTTCATTACCACACACCCCATTACCTCACACATCATTATCACACCCTGTACACCCCATTACTGCAAACATATACACACTATCTTGCCAAAAGTATTGGTCGGCCGGCCTTTACACACACATGAACTTTAATGGCCCCCCCAGTCTCAGTCCGTAGGGTTCAATATTGAGTTGGCCCCGCCCTTTGCAGCTATAACAGCTTCAACTCTTCTGGGAAGGCCGTCAAGTTCCTCCACCCCAAACTGGCTCCTCCATGTCTTTATGGACCTTGCTGGACCTTCACTGGTGTGCAGTCATGTTGGAACAGGAAGGGACCATCCCCAAACTCTTCCCACAAAGTTGGGAACATGAAATTGTCCAAAATGTCTTGGTATGCTGACACCTTAAGAGTTCCCTTCACTGGAAGTAGGGGGCCAAGCCCAACCCCTGAAAAACAACCCCACATCATAATCCCCCCTCCACCAAACTTTACACTTGGCAAAATGCAGTCAGGCAAGTACCGTTCTCCTGGCAGCCGCCAGACACGTCCATTGGATTGCCAGACAGAGAAGCGTGATTGGTCACTCCAGAGAACACGTCTCCAATGCTCTAGACTCCAGTGGCGGCGTGCTTTACACCACTGCATCTGACGCTTTGCATAGCACTTGGTGATGTAAGGCTTGGATGCAGCTGCTCGGCAAAGGAAACCCATTCCATGAAGCTCTCTATGCACCGTTGTTGTGCTAATCTGAAGGCTACACCAAGTTTGGAGGTCTTTAGCTTTTGACTCTGCAGTTGGTGACTTCTGCGCACTGTGCGCTTCTTCATGCGCTGACCCCGCTCTGTCATTTTACGTTGCCTACCACTTGGTGGCTGAGTTGCTGTTGTTCCCAGTTGCTTCCACTTTGTTATAATCTCACTAACAGTTGAGCGTGAAATATTTAGTAGCCAGGAAATGTCACGGATGGACTTATTGCACAGGTGACAACCTATCACGGGACCACGCTTGGAGTCACTGAGCTCCTGAGGGCGACCCATTCTTTCACAAATGTTCATAGAAGCAGTCTGCATGCCTAGGGACTTGATTTTATACACCTGTGGCCATGGAGGGGATTGGAACACCTGAATCCAATGATATGGAGGGCTGGCCCAATAGTTTTGGCACTATAGTGTGTGTGTATATACAGTTAGGTCCATATATATTATTTGGACACAGGCACAATTTTAGTTTTTTTCAGGTATTTACCAAAACATATTCAAGCTCTAGTTATATAATGGATATGGGCTGAAAGTGCACACTCTCAGGTCTAATTTGAGGGTATGTACATCCCAATTGGAGGAAGGGTTTAAGAATTACAGCTCTAAAATTTCAAGCAAAAAATACTGATTGTTACATGTAAACAAAGTGCCAAAAAGGCTTGGTCTTCAATAGTCCCCCATGCATTGGCAACTACAGCACATTTTCGCACACGCGCCAAACCGCATGATGTTTCAGCACCAAGCAGTTCGGTGTGCTTTCAAAAATGTGTCAGGGACTTCTTTCCTAATAGGTTGGGCATCACAATGAAATCAACGGGCTTCTCTATACGTGATAGATCTGAACCTGAACTAAGGAGTAACCCGACTGCAGATCCCCCCCCACATCCCTATCCTTGAACCCTATCATCTTCTACATATCTTTCTGACAACCATAGAACTTTATAATATTCTGGAATTATAGAATCCAGAGAGTAAAGTTCTACAAGTTGGGCCGTTTCCTGAACTTTTGTTCTTTAAATTGTTAGAAATTGAAAAAAGGAAAGGAAAAAAAATGTAAGATGGAAAGTGGGCTACTCAGGTAAAATTGTAAAATTTACTGTGCATCCAATGCACTAAAACAAATACTTCTTTATTGACAAAAGAGGAATGTTACAATGTACAATTAGAATATATACAATGACAATAAACACTATACATAGACATCCAACAAATAAAGGATTCTTGGGCAGCTGTTAAGCTCCTCGTTATGTTTCCGATCCTCTGTCCTGTGGCAGGGAGGAAGACAGGATGCAGATCCCCCCTGAACACACCTGAAACGTCATATGCAGTGGTCAGGATCAGCACCCTGTCAGGGGTACAGAAGGGTCTCCATACTAAACAGGAAGAGCTCAGGGTTCAGTCCTCGGTGATCCTTCCTCAAAGAGAACCTGTCACCTCGCTCATTCAGAGCAAAGCCCCCCATGTTCCCTTCTGCTCACTTTGAAATCACTCTTTTGCTGCTCATGCCTCCATTGCAGTTGCTGGAAAAATACCCGGTGTTGGAGCTTACCCCATCCTGTTGTTTGGGGGCCCAAACACTGTGTCATGGGAGGTGGTCACATACTTCCTCATACCCATTTGAACGGGATATTTTGCAGCAGCAGTGACAGAAGAAGGAACAGCAGGGTGAGATCTGAAGAGAGGAGTAACACTGGGCCATGAGCCCTGAATGGGCAAGGTGGCTATAAGGACAATCACAAACAATCCAATTCTGAGATCATTACAAGAGGCCAAGTCCTTATCCATCACCACCACTCGTTGCCCTTAGCAGCCATATTTATACACCCCCCCAATATCCAGTGGGATGCTGGGAGGAAAGAACATTTATTTCAGTCACAATTGTAAATGCGGCTCATTGTGGTCAGGCAGCACCATGGCAGATCTGTTCTTCTGTTCTCATCATTCCCATCTGTAGATCTTCACCATCTTTTCTGTCAGGGTGGCCAGCAGGCTGGTCTGGTTGACCTCCATGGGGCAGATGTCCAACACTGGCTGGTCGGCTTGTAGTTTCTGGATGAGGCTTCCGCTCCCAGAGTGCCAGAGCTGGAATGGAGAAGAGACAGCGCTGAGATTTGTCGTCATTTAGCAGTTTTATGAATCTGGGGTTTGTACAGTGCTGAAACTTGCTTCATATCACATACAGGACCCCCCAGTATAGATCACCTCTTAAGATTCCTCTTGCTACTTGTAAAATGAAGTACTTCATCATACTTACAGGTCATCAGTCATTCTGAGCCCACAGAGCACCCAGTCTGCCTAATCCAATTCTACAGCATAGCCCCCTGGTGCCCATTCTGGGGCCCTCACAGCACTAGAGCCAGATGCCAGTGTTTCCCTGCCTAATGACTTATGACCCAAAGAGTATGAAGAGAAGTGTACAAACCCAAAGGAAAAGAAGCCACACAACTGCCTAATCCTTGCTTTCCTCAATCGTTCGTCCATTGGGAACCATGCATTACCAACAATGCCATCCACCAGACTCTGCCCCTCCACCAAGGGGCTTAACCACTTGACCTTCAGAAGGTTTTACCCCCTCCATATGACTAGGGCACTGCGCTTCTTTAACTGGCAATTGCTCAACTGAAATTTATATCATTTTATTTTCACACAAAGAGCTTTCTTTTGGTGGCATTGGATCACCACTGGGTTTTTTTTAATTTTTTGTTATACAATAAGAAAAAAAAAAAAGTCTTCATAAATTTAGACCAAAATGTACTCTGCTAGATGTCTTTGGTAAAAAATAATCCCAATAAGTGTATATGAAGTGGTTTGTGTGAAAGTTAAAGCATCTACAAACTATAGTATATATACTGGATCACGGGCTCTGGCCGTCTAACTGGCCAAGCTGCAATGACGTCACTCCCATACGGGAGCCCCGGCACAGCATAGAGCACTAAAGAAATCGCATGGGTATGCTGCGCCTTCAGAGCACATGCGTCTGTGATGTCACTGGCTGCTGCTCGCTGGAATATTTCCTAAGGAGTGCATATTTAGGAGATATTCATTTTACCTACAGGCAAGCTTTATTATAAGATTACCTGTAGGTAAAAATGTCACACAAGACTTTACTACCACTTTGTATTTCAATGCGTTTATGAATTTATAAACCGTTTAAGACAGGAGCAACAAAACACGCCCACGCAGGGGCTATCAATTGCACATTAAAACAGTGCTCTGACACCAACAGAGCAAAAGATGCGCCCACGCAGGGGCTATCAGTAGAACATAAATGACAAAAACATTAGTATAACACCGACAGTAACTCAACCTAAAGGCAGCTATCCACTGCCACACCAAAAACAAATAGAAAAAGAAAAGGAAAGGAAAGGAGGAGTACAAAAGGAAAAAGATAAGATCAAGAGCAGGGGTCCATGAACGCCAATACCGAGCAAAAGCACAACCCCACACTAGCCGGGGGGAGCGTGGGAAAGGCAGACGGCAACCATGACTCCAATATTTTCAAGAATTTCCGTTGGGAGTCGTTACACATACTCGACATCTGTTCATTGAACATCATAGTGGTCATACGGTCCCGCACCCCCCTGAAGAGGGACAAACGGGCTCTTCCAGGCCTGAGCAATTGTTCTAGTGGCCAACAAAAACAAATAGGAAGCCAACTTCTGCTGGTGAGACAAGAGGCCCGGTATGGGACAATGAAGCAAAGCGTACCAAGCATCCCGGCGTATGGAGAGATGGAACAAGGTGAAAAGGAGGCCAAAAACGAAACAGTCTCGGGCATGACCACCAGATATGCAGTACATCACCACGATGGCCACAACCCCGAAAGCATCGATCACTGCAGGCAAGGTTCATCTGGGCCAAACGAGCTGGAACTCCATACCAATGAAACAATACCTTGTATGCCACCTCCAGCGTAGTTGTATTAAATGAACATTTAGCTATAAGCGACCAGGCCCTATTCCAGTCCTCCAGATCCACGACTGCCCCCAGATCGCGCTCCCACTGAGCGACATATGAAAAGTATATGTCGAGTGTCTATTCAAAGCTGCATAAAGAAGGGAAGTAAAGGCCAGGGGCACCCAGACGCTGTTGGCAAAGCAGTTCAAAGACAGATTTCTGGTACGGGAAAACGGAAGTGCCCCTCAGTGAGGTCAGCCAATGCCGCAATTGAAGGTAACGAAAAAATTCCACCGGAGGGACATCCCGTGACCCCCGAAGAGAATTCCAAGTGGGGAAGGACCGAGAAGTCAAAAAGTGTCGCACCTGCGAAAAACCATTGGCCACCCACCAAGAAAATGCCCTTGGTTGATCTAAACCTGGTGGGAAGAGAGGGTTGTTAATAGTTGGGAGCAAAGGTAGGAAAGGTGACATCAGGCCACTGGAGTAACGTACCGAGTCCCACACTTGTAAGCCATGGAGCAAAATCGGACTCCGTTTCATTGGGCGTAGGGCAGAGGGAAGCCATAGAAGCGTCGATGTCGCAATAGGGGCACAATTCGGTAGTTCCAGCAAGACCCAGAAAGGAATGTCTGAGGAAGCGTGCGGCATAGACAGTGGGGCAATCTAGCTCGCCTAATACTTTGTTACATTAGGCACCCCAAGACCACCCTGGAGTCTATGAACAAAAAGCGTATTTTTGGAGACTCTGGGGCACTTATTGGCCCACATAAATCATATAAATCTTCGCCTGAATCAACCGAAGGAAATGAGTAACCCGCACTGGGAAGGTGCAAAAATAGTATAACAATTTCGGCAAGATGGTCATTTTCACTGAATTAACCTGTCCTATCCAAGACAGGTGCGGAAATTGCCAAGAGTGCATGAGAGAGGACACAGAGCGAAGCAATGGATAATAATTTGCAGGAAACAACGAGCCATAGGTAGGGGTCAAGTGAATACCTAGGTATTCAAGAGAAGAGGAAGCCCATTTGTAAGGGAAGTGGGACTGTAGGCGGGAAACCAAATCTGAGGCCAAAGTAATATTGAGAGTGACAGTCTTATCCAAATTAATACAGAGATCCGAAATCAAGGAGAAGACTTTACTACCACTTTAGGCCTCTCCCTGGGTGAATGTGTTGATGGAGGAATAAAGTCTGCTGGATGGCGTTGTTTTTAGTGCATGGAATGAAGTTTATTGAAAAAGAAAAAGTAAGGATTTGGCAGTGGTGCAGCTTTTTTTAAGCTTTGGCACCTGCAGGTGGCAGTTTGAGTCCATCCTGAGCAGCACCTCTTCCTCTTGCATACATTAAGTGTTCCTGGAGTATGGCTTTGCATAATAGCACTTCATGAAGCCTTGCAAACCTTAGCATGTTCTCCACTAAAAGAGGTTGTAGCAAGTATTTGCCATTTCACCGTATGTGCATTACAGAAATAGCTACAGGTACTCCCTTGGGGAGGCACAAATGTGGGGCCAATGGTCTATAAAAAGGTGTAATGGCAGTGATCTCTAGCAGTCACCTGCAATACATCTGCTGCCTCCACCTACATCTATAAAACATGTTTGCAGCCTCCACCTACAACACATCCACAACCTCTAACTGCAGCGCATCTGCAGCCTCCACCTACAACACATCCACAACCTCTAACTGCAGCGCATCTGCAGCCTCCACCTACAACACATCCACAACCTCTAACTGCAGCGCATCTGCAGCCTGCACCTACAACATTCCACAATATCTATAAGTGTAAAAAAAACACTCCTTCTCACTCAGTCATCTAAATCCCAATGACTCAGTGTAACGCCTTCCACCCTAGAAAGGCAAGTACAAACAGTGATAATGAGCCACATAAATATAAATAAAAAAAATAAATAGAAAAAAAAAAAAAAAGGGTAAAATTATGCGTGCAAAAACCCTAATTTTGATCTGAGATCTGAAAATAAATCTAAAATCCAAAAGGTCACTAAAAATCATCCAGTGTCCAAAAAATATTTTTCTTATGTAGTTAACTGTCCAAAGAGATGCGTAGTCATACGCAGTTCTTCCTTGTTCCCATATTACCTCAAAATAAACATAGTGCATTATCCTTATAACTTAATATGCCTACAAAACACCTCCGTGTATCCGTGTGGGAAAAATATATAAATAAATCTAAATACTATGTGCTACCAGCACTAAGTGACTGCAAACGTGAAAATCTATTACAGCAAGAAAAAGTGAATGCACAAACAAAAACCCAAAACACAAGATCTCCTGTCAATCCATATACCTTACCAAGTTGACAAAAGAAACCAAAGTACAAAACATGCTGCAAATCCTCCCTTCAATTGCAAACAAAATGGATGCTGTGAACTCATACACTGAAATAGTGAAAAACGTGTCTTCTGTGATCCAAAACCTGTCATCCAGTGCATCTTACCAGAGGACAGGTAAACAGGGCTTAGAATAGACCACCAGCTATCCCAGATCCTGTCTTCATATGCTCCGCACAATAATAGTACCACAAAGAGAAGAATAAAGCAATAGTGCAAGACCTCCTTAAAAGGCACTTTAATAGAACTGCTTACATTTACAATTGCAGAGTTAGCGCAGCTAAAAACAACCAGCAGCAAAAGTATAAAGCTCACTATCTCCCAGATGGATAAACCACTTCCAAGATGACCGATTCAGAACTTCCAGCTACATCATCTGACATCGCTTCCTGACATGTTTCGTCATTCTGACTTTTTCATAGGATCATATGAGAAAGTCGGAATGACAAAATATGTCAGGAAGTAATGCCAGACGATGTAGCCAGAAGTTCTGACACTGGATGCTTTTTAGTGACCTTTTGGATTTAGAAGATTTATTTTCACACGCACAATTTTACTTTTTTTGTTTGTTTTTTTTTTTTAATTTATATTTATGTGGCTCATTATCACGGATTCCACAATATCTGACAGTCTTGTCTAGTGTTATGTATACTGAACACAGATCTGAACTGTGGCTTTGGTGATATTAGGGGCCTCTTTCACAGTATTCTATATCTAAGAAGTTGCATGTAATTTGAGAAGAACTGCACAGCATTTCTTACCATGGCAGAGCTGGAGGACTCGTCTCCGGCACACACCAGTATACTGCTGTCACGGTCTGGACTCTGGAATATGGCGTTCTTGGTTAGCAGTTTACAGGTGGGTCCTGCATTGAAAGTCTGTACCGGGTAACAGGAACAGCTGTACTCGTCTGCAGAGTCCGCCAGGCGGTTGCTGGCGAGTTCCATCATCACACAGCGCATATAGTTATGGGTCTTACCTGTCAATACAGCAATACAGGTTACCAATTAGAAGTAAAAAAAAACAAAAAATCAAAACCCCACACCACACAAAACATTTTTCCAATGATACTCCATCATTACTTTCCCATTCTAAAGCTTTTCACACACTACAAATCGGATTGTACAACCTTCTTTAGCTCTACCAACAAAAAGTACAAAGTCCTATCTGATGGTCTCGAAATGTTGTGCATGGTTTTGGTAGGTCTAAATTTTACATACATTTGGTAAGTTAAAGAAGACTGTAGGGTGAAGCGCCAGCTTTAGGCAGCTACAGAATACCTGAAAATACCAGTTGGCGTCAACACTACAGGATGCTCAATGTTTACCCACAATTCATGGAGTGTAACCTCTTGTCCTCCATATAATGCATATGTGCAGCAGTGCCCTAAAGCCCACATGCTATATATACACATCCATGTGGCCCAAGAGAATGCTCACTGCACGCTCCCAGTGCAGGGACCGAGCTGCCACAGACAGTTCCCGATCTCGGTTTACATTCAAGAGCCTGTGGAACAGGCTCCCAATCAAGTGACCCCTGTGATATCCAATCACAGCAATCAACATGATTGAGAAGTCAGTCCCATATCTCAGCATTAAGACTCACTGAAAGGACCACTGGGATGCATCAGAAATGGGTTAACTGAAAGAATGTTACCCCTTATATATTTCCATCATGTGATTAGAATGACAATTGATGCCTATTTGACATAAGTGCATTCATCAAAGCATGCAAAATTGTCACTGTCACTTATATGCCATCACATAAGGGACTATTGGTCCCCTATGTGATAGCAATAAAATCATTGTAGGGAGGAGGGGGTGGGGCAGTGTGTGCAAGAAGGGGGCAGGACAGGAGCAGTATATACAGCGAGGGAGCAGTGTATAGATCGAAAAAATAAAAGCCGATAATTGCATTTAAAGACTGGCATTGACATTTAGCGGCGGCCGCTGAATGTCATCGCCAGTTTTTAAATGCAATAGCCGGTTTCCTTTCCCCCCCCCTCCCCCACTATAGATCCGAGAAGGAGCGGTCATTCACCCTGCTGCTAAAGTGAACAAAGGGGCAGGGTCACTGGGTAATGTCACTGGATAACCCTGCCCATTTACTTTAGCAGCTGGGCGAATGACAGCTCTTCTTGCAGCTATAGTGAAGAAAAAAAAAAAAGCCAGTAATTGGATTTAAAAACCGGCAAAGACATTTGGGGGTTTATTTACTAAAGCTGGAGAGTCCAAAATCAGACTCCCTTCTGCATAGAAACCAATCAGCTTCCAGGTTTCATTGACAAAGCTTCATTGAACAAGCTGAGGTTAGAAGCTGATTGGTTTCTATGCAGAAGGGAGTCTGATTTTGGACTCTCCAGCTTTAGTAAATAAACACCTTAGTGACTGCAAGTGAGGGAGCAGGTCTGTATACACTGCTCCCTCACTGTATACACGGCTTACATCCTATCCTGCCTTTCTCCGTTACCTCTTCCCACCATCTGCATTACACACAGCCCCTCCAAAAAAACCCTGGCCAAATAGACAGTCTGCCCCTCATTGGGGCCAGGTCTTATCAGCACCTGTATTGGCTCATTTTTCCCTTTCAACAAAATGCCAATAGGGCTATTTTTGGCCGATATGTTTTGACCGCTTTAATTTCGGTGCATCCCTAGATCAAATACTTATTTTACTTACTGAACAGCAACTCAATTTATAACATTTGTATCATTAAGTTTTACTGGATTTTTGGTTGATATTCTGTCTCTATCATGTAAAATAAACCTATGATAAAAATTATAGACCCTTCATTTCTTTGTAAGTGGGTAAACTTACAAAATCTGCAGGGGATGAATAATAATTATTGTCCCCACTGTGAAACATTCATAAAAAAATACAAATTTCTTCCTAAATTTAAGCCAAAATGTATTTTGCTACGTTTTGTCTAAAAAAAAAAAAAAATCTAAAAAGTGTATATATATTGTGTGAAAATTGGAGTGCTTACAAACTTTGGTGTATATATATATATATATATATATATTTTTTTTTTTTTTTGTTTAATTTATATTTGAGATCCCCTTCCAATCCTCATATACCGACTGCCCATCTTATTTCTTGAGGCCCTAAAATGCCAGGACAATACAAATGCTCCCCAAATAACTACTTTTTGGAAAGTAGACAGTCTGGGGTATTTAATAGAAGGAATGGCAAGTTATTTGAAGTTGTAGTTTTGTTACAATTTTTTTGAAAATTATGAAATTAAATAATTTTTTTTCCTACATACTATCACCAGTGCTGTACAGCATCATCATATGACTAGTGTGGCAGTGATCGTGGACACTAACTGATGAAAGGACATTAAAAAAATAAATAACATTTTTTTATAACATTTTGTTTTTTTGTTTTTTTAAACTTGAACATTTTATTTATTTATTTTTTTTTAGTTGTCATGGATGGGTTTCCCCATTCATAAACAGTCGGATTATGGTTGTGATCTGTGATTGGCTACAGCTAATCACATGATACAATGTGATTGCTGTGGGCCAATCACAGATCAGAACAGTAAGCAAGCTGTTCATGAATGGAAAGTCATTCCCGACAGGTTGTTTACATTGTTATCATGCGAGGGCTGTCCGGTAGACACTGCAGTCACAGGAGGGGCACACCTCACGCATCTACGGGCACACACACACACTGCAGTAAATGAACTGTGGTGGAGTAGCAAATGATTAGGTTCAGTTAGTTAAAACTTTATTTAAATATCATATGCAATAATTAGTTCGAATGGGTTTGCACGCACTTTAGTTTTGGACATAGTGGAGAGGTATTAGAACCCCTGTCAGGTTTGTATTGCTGTCTGTGTCCCAGTTAGGGAGATTCACCCTCTCCTTATTTGTCCTACGTACTATTATCATTGAAAGGTAAACTAAAAGGAAGGGGGGGGAAAAACAAAAAAGGGTAGCAAAATTTTGGTTACCCCACTACAGGAATAGATAAATCTTCCAATGGGGATACTAGCTCTGGTGATCTGGGGGGCCCTGATTCCTTTAACTTGTAGGGATTTCCTCTAACTTCCGGTTTTGGCTGTGGGACAGGAAGTGAAGGGAAATCTCCTCAATGGGACACAGATGGCATATAAAAAAAAAAAAAAAAAAAAGGAAAAAGAAAAGAAAAAAGACAATTTCAGGGCAAAGAACACCATATGAAAATTCACCGTTAGGGATCTTCAGGTCGTTGTGAATTTTTTGCACGAAACAAATAGCTAGTTCAGAAATTGGCAAAGTGCCCCAGATTTAGCGATAGAGAAAGGTTGGCTGGGTGTTTGAGACAACCATGTACTCACCAGGCCGGTAAGTGACCAGGCAGTGTCGTGTGCTGCTCTCCATCTGGATGTCCGTACAACCCCCAGGCTCTAGGGGCAGCAAGTGTGGCTTGTACTGGGCATCCTTCATCTCCCAAAAACACGCTCCTTCCAGGGTCCCCGCCAGCACTCCTCCGCAGGGGAAGACCTCCGAGGCGGCACGAGGCACGTAGGAGAGAGAAACCACAGGACAGCTAGAGGGAGCAGGACAGATCTGAGATTAAAGGAACGGCAGAACCGGCAACACTAGACTCTGAGCAAAATACACTTTCCTGTCAAATTCTTAAAGAGAGAGAAAAAAAAAAGATAATTTTATAGAGTAAAGAAAGAATTACTTGTTTCAAACTATAGAGATGGTCCGAACATTCATAAATCAGAGAAGAAGCAAGCAAACCCTGATCTACACACTGGGGTAGAAAGCGAAATGTCCCACAATCACCTCTGATGGATTGTGACAAATAGTGTGTCCCCCTACACAGACTCATCCATGGCTCACATAGACATCAACTGGGGCTCTCTGTCAACCAGGTGTGTGCAAGGAGGGGTCAGAGAGGATTAATATCACCAGACTGGAGGCAAGTGTACTACACCTCATTAGAGGGTGCAACTCCAGCCACTTTTTTTTTTTTGCTTGGTGGAAAATGGTTACAACACAGTTGGGAAGAGGGGTCTACTTTTTCCTTTTTGGTAAAATGTGCATTTTGGGGTTCCAGTGATCATGTTTGAGGATTTCAGAATATCTTCGATCAAGCATCAATAAATGGTGGATCTATCCAGACCCATCACCAGGTGACAGTTCTATCTGGATCGTGTCGGCTCTGCCACTAAGCAGCCTGGGTGTCCTCTCTCAGGTCCTCCCCAGCCCCACCACTGCAGTCACCCTCACAGCAGGACAAAGGGTGGAAAGTGTGGTCAAGAACTGCAAGCTAATCATCAGTTGTTAGGATGTAAAAGGAGGTCCCAGCAACCAATCACTCGCTGTGATGTTAAGGGGGAGCTGTGGTATTTGGGGGGGGGGGGGATAGTGATGTAAAGAGAAGAGGGACTGAGGAGAGTGATGTAAAGAGGGTACAAACTGATGTAAAGGAGAGGGAACGGTCTCCTGCCTTACCTATTCCCCCTCCCCCTTGGGGAAGGGAGTTGTACTGGACCTGTTTTTGTAACCTCTGATTTCATGGTCCAACGTGCCCTAATCCATACCAGATCTTTCTGATGTCCTTAAATTTTCTGCTTATTGTATATCCTTATGTGTACGTTACTGCCCTCGATGCTGAGGGGGCTTTGCTTGGGTTGAGACTGGAATAAGGGTATAGATGTAGTAGTGTTGGTTCATTGGAGCCAGGAAAGGCCCCAAGACTATATTTTGTACACTATTACTATTCTAAAAACCAATAAAAACAATTTCTAAAAAATAAAAAAAAAAGGGGGGGGGGGCTGAAGTAAAGCAAGGGCTGAGATGTGTAGGATTCAATTCATGGGGACACATGAGATTCACACCTCTGCTGGAAGAAATTTTGCTACACATAACTAAACTTCCTATTCTTTAATCTGAAAGACAATTCTTCTACCCATCACTCGACAGCCTCCCTTCACCTGAAAAGCAGCCGTTATTTAACATTACAGGAGATGATAGTCATCATGGAATGGCACCGTGCTTTCAAATCCCACAAAAACTTGACCCTATCCTTCCAGATCCATCTATATAGACATTCTAAAAACCTCTCACCCCAGCAAAGAGGACCCCTCCAACCCAAAAATATCTCACTACAGCAGGTAGGACCCACTCCAACCCAAAAACCTCTCACCTCAGCAGAGAGGACCCCTCTTACCCCTCACCCCTGCAGGGAAGGCCATTCCAACCACTCTGCAAGAATGACCCATCTAACCCAAAAACTCTTGCCCCAGCAATTTTTTATAATCTGCATCAATCTCATCTTTCAGATGTGACATGTCCGCTTTACCGTTGATGCCTTGCACTTGTATGTCTCCTCCAGTAATGACAGTCTCCCTTTTCACCATCCTCCTGCATTACATTTATTGCTGTAATATAGGTTTTACTTTGATGAACTCACCGAGAGGCCTGCGGGGTCAGTTCCTTCACGTACTGGCTTGTGTCCCTCAGGTCGTACACCAGCACCGATCCATTAATCAGGCCAGCATAAACATAGTTGGTGTCATCAGAACACCAGCAGCAGCTCCATACAGGTCTCCCGGCATTGTAGGTCTGCACCACGGTGTTAGTTAGCAAGCTGCAAAAGGGACAGACAAAGTCAGGGATTGTGTTTTCGAATATATTCCCCTGCCACTACTAACATGGAGTAACTGTTTAAGTGTATGCCTAGCCAAAACCCTTTATTTATCAACAGCAGCTTCGTCAACCACTTCCAGCAGCAGATGTGCTAAAGCTACTCAGACACAGATCAAGGTTAAAAAAAAAGGTAAATGAAATGTCAGTGAGGCAAATCAGCTACTAAACTCTCTGGAATAAAGACAGGAGTGGCTATACTCTGCTAGGGCTGCCTGCCCACTTACATGCAAGACACTGTAAACATAACAAGGGGCTCACAAATTGTGAGCAATAGCATGAAAACCTTCATCATGCAGGATGTGACAACTTCATCTAACAATCAGAAAGAAGCTGATGTGAGGGCCAGAAATGCTTCACTCCCAGAGGAACATGGAACAGCAAAAAGGAACATCTCTAACTTTGCTGTCAATGGAAAGAATGAGAGCAGCAGCAGAGTATGGCTGTCCCAGCAACACTCACCTGGTCAATTTCACGGTGTTATCCAGAGCAGCAGAGAGGAGGAGGCCGTCGGAGCGGGCATTGAAGGCCAGGCCACGGATTTGTTTTGAATGGATGGGTATATATTGGCTGCTCTTCATGTTGGCCGCACTTAATTTTTTCACACCACACCCTGGAGAGAAAGCAGGGAGATTTAAAGGGGAGCAATGAGAGTGCGCTGGTAGATTTACAGGTGAGCAATGAAAGAGCCAAGAGATTTATAGAAAAGCAATGAGTAGCACAATTGGGAGTCTGCCAGCTCTTCAGGGTCAGGTGTAGCCACCCAATGATGTGCCGCTCCTCCCGATGACACAGAAGAAGGCGGTGCGAGACCTGAGCGGTTGCTGCGGGGAAGAGGATCTCAGTAGAACAATGCTGGATCCGCTGGAAGGTTTAATTATTCTAACTGTGCAGAACCCTTCATGAAGACAGCAGGGGGAAAAAAAAAATAATTTGGGGGGAGGGTGAAGATCTCCTTTAAGGAGAAAACAAGTGAGATAAAGTCAGTTAGTGACCCAGAAAGTCTTTACAGAGGGATGGTGGAGAGCAATACACAGCAAGAGTCACAGGCTGCATATGTAACAATGCCAATCTTGCTGCCCCATAGTTATAGGTATTTCAAAACAAAGCCTTAAAGCCTATATAAAACTTGCATTGCTGGCTACTTTGCTTGGTTGGAAACCCTCAGCCCAGTGCATGAAGAAAATGTGAGGGGGGAGCCCTGTTTTTAAACCAGACTTTTGTTTCCCTTTAAGGGGTTGATCACTTACCAGGGATGAGAGTAGCGTGGGAAGACGGCTGTGACACCACGAGGCAGCCTAACCACTCACAGTAGGACATTACACGGCAGTTCCCTGTCTGGTTGATGAGAACAGCCTTCTCAAAGTTGTATTTGTGCTGCCCTTGGCTGGAGGACAGTGAACTGGATGCTGCCCCCCGAGAGGAGGACGGCAGCTGGGAGGAGGTGGTTCCGTGCTGAGCAATCAGCATCTTCAGTTCCTTACAGAGGGAAAAAAAAAACAAAATCTCAGGTTCAGTGACATGAGGACGTCGATGACGAAACGCGTAGGTCGGAGCTTGATTGATGTGACGTCATTACGTTTTTGGCTGCCAGCTACTGCGCATGTGCTGAGTAGCCAGGCTCGTTTATGTGATTGCCGTTATGCTGTTGATGCTGGTGTCGGCTGGGACACCTCTTGAGTAAGTGCAATGAGTACCTAATAAAGGAATTGGTTTTTATAATATTGCACCATGAAGTCTTTCTGTTTCTCTCGAGTGCTTGGCATTTCCCCCCATGGATATGTTTGAAGGTGGTCCTTTATCTATTGGAGAAGTGGATTTTCGATTAACTACAAAGTTTTTCATCCTGTTATTTCGATCGATGAGGATCGGTGTGTTGCAGAGTTTCCGTTTCTGAAGATATATTTATGGATGATCTGCCATTATATTATCAAGGTTTTTTGGTGAAATTTTTCATATTTAGACACTTTTTTTGCACAAAAGTTTTTTGCACTTAAAAGTTTTTTTATATTTTTTTGTGGTATTGGCATATATATATTTTTTTTGGACTTATGATTTGATGATTTCTTTATATACATTTATATATTTATACACATTTACTAGCGCAAATTATTTATTTATCAGTGACATGAGCACCAGACAGAGCGGGAGGGACACAGAGCAAAAACGGGGATTATTATCTGCTGACAGCAAACACAAAGTTTCCCTTGTCTAAATAGAGCCTGTGCTACTTTAAATGGCAACTTTTTTCCCCCACAAACAGTGCTTTCTTTTGGTGGTATTTGATCACCACAGGTTTTTTTTTTAAATATATTTATATATAATTTTTTTTTACTTTCTGCTATAAAACACTCAATTAAAAAAATCTTTGAAAAATTAAATTTCTTCATAAAATGTAGGCCAAAAATGTAGCTTGCTACATGCCTTTGGTAAAAAAAAAAAAATCCCAGTAAGTGTATATTAATTGGTTTGCATGAAAGTTTATGGTATGTATACTGGAATTATTTTTTTATACTAAAAATGGCTACGATCAGCAACTTAGCAGGATTGTGATAGTTCGGTGGGCAATCTGACACTTTGTGGGCACTGACATCACCAGTGACACTAATACAGTGATCAGTGCTAAAAATATACACTGTCACTATAGTAATGACACCAGCTGGGAAGGGGTTAACATTTAGGGGCAATCAAGGGGTTGTGTTCCTAGCAAGTGTTAATGTGTTTCCTGTGTGTTGCTTTGTGCTACAGATCAATTTACAGGAAAAAAAAAAAAAAAAAAACAAGGAGATCTCTCCCTCTGTATAGAGCGCGGTGTTGTTTAACCAACAGCTCATTTGACACAGCGGATCAGCAGGTCCCGGCCATGAATCATTGGCCGGGATCTGTTGATGAATTCCCGCTGTGTCAAATCATAGGGGAGTAGGTGGGTGAGGGTGAATGCACCCCAAACCCGGAAACAGACAGGGTCGTTACCAGTACGTCACAGTGCCTGTAGATGCTGTCCCAGTGCAGTAAAACTACTGTGACAGGTTAGCAAGTAGTTAAACACTAGATGTGGCACCCTAGGATTATGTGCTTCGCACGAAACGCGTCAGAGTAAGGGGCTACAGCATCCTGGCGGCCATCTTTATACACATGAAACTAGTTTAGAAGTGTCCTGTGGCTGCGATACCATTGGAGGGTCCTCAAAGCGTGGGAACCTGACTACGCCTGGAAGCGATTACCCTGCCCTGATAAGACGAATATGATCTCAAATGCGTTTTGATAACGCACTTCTGGTGAGTGCGCAATTTAGTCATTTATGTTTTCTTCATACCATCTATTAGAAAGAAGGAATTACAGTTCTTGAATCTTGATCTGATAGAACCCAGAATTTACAACCTGATTTCAGTGACTTTAACCACTCGTATGTGGTAATAGACTATCGCCTGCACTAATTTTTTCATTTATAACATTTCTGTATTTATATTACTTTCCTATAACAGCGCTGCACTATTCTCCGTTTACTAGATGTGGAGGCCTTCCTACATTTGGGTATCACCCCCATCCATCCATGTATTTCTTACCAGGATCTGCTTGCGGAGTTTCCCACATTCGTCTGTCAGAACCTGGACCTGAAGCCGACACTGCGCCGATTCAAGCTCCGCCTTCTTCCGCAGAGAATGCTCCAACTCTAAAGAGCTACAACAGAGAGTTTCCATGCATTGTCAGTCCAAGCAGAACTTCATGGAGGGTTCTTTTTATTTCCAACACACACACTTCTCTACAGGATTACCTCTTCATGCGTTCGTGCTCGCTAGTGTCCAGTGCCTTCAGCGTCCGAGCGTACAGGACCACAACATCTGACCGCTTGGCTTTCTTGTTGCACTTGAGAACAAAAAATAGCAGGGTATGTCACAACAGGTGACATTTTTAATTGCACTGCCTAGTGATGGATAATAACCAGGTGACACCCACCACAGAAAAATCTAGTTTAGTACAGGGTGTACACAGCACTACTAAGAAGGAAGCAGTGCCCAAGCATGTAAAACAAATTTCTGTCCCCACATATGTACATATATTAATGCATACTATACATGGAAACAAAACGTTGCCACGGACATTTAATAATGAACTTAACATTATTCACATCAAAAAGGTAAAAAAGGCCACAGTTTGGCTATTTATCCCTTTCCCTGCTTCCTGGGAGTCTGACAGCTTCTAGATAGCAAAAAGAACAAACACATGCTGTGATAATTGTGCGCACAGATATGGACAATGGCAACCATAATTTGGATCATACTCTACAAATGTCATTCTCACTCCAAATAAGTCCCCCTCCCTTTCTGTTTGAATGGCATGTGGTGTGTGTATGCTGGGGTCACAAGGGCATCGGGCACAGCTGGATACGCTTCATGGTTGTAAACCCAATTAGCTGGTTCCATAATGTCTGACAGACCCTTGCCATGGCCAGGTCGTAAAGCTATAAACCAGTCAGTCACTGGACATGAAAGCATTCCAGGGTGGCAGTAAAACATACATCCCACTTGAAACCACTTTTTCATACAATTTCATAAATCCCGGCAGGAACAAGGTACAATAAAACAAAGCATATATTCAGAGAGGTCAGTTTATTACGAGTCACCTGATACCTTACACCCCTAGATAACGTCTACCAGAGAGCAGAAAGCGATATCTCTTTAACCATCACAGGCAGATATGTCACATTTGATGTCTAGAAGTTCAGGATATCATTCTACATATTATTCTACCAGTGGCTAGGCTGCTGCATGCACCTATGGAAGGTTATTGACCATGGTATAAACTTGCGAGGGATTTGGTCCTAACCTGGGTCGCCACCTAAATCCCCTCCCCAAATGAGGCGATTGGCCCTTGGCTTCAGTAGACACCCCCTGCTGGGTTCCTAGAAAACAGGCTGTAGCAATTGTGCACACAGAGATGGACGCGGTCATCCATCTTGCTAAGGATCCTGCATTTGTATCTCTCCCCCTGCAATCCCCCCCCTCCCTCTCTGTTGAGTGACGCGTGGTCCCTGTGTGCTGGGTTCAAAAGTGCACAGGCAATCAGGCCCAGCGGGACAGCTTCATGGTTATAAATCCCAAATTAGCTGGTGCCCGGTTCTCAGTTAGCTTCTCAATCTGAGAGAATCGTAAAACCTAAACCAGTCCTTCACTGGGCTTCAAAGACATTCCAGCTAGCCGTAAAACAGACAACACATTTAAAACCCACTTTTCCATATAATTTTATATCTGGAGACGGGAAATAATTACATAAAAACCAAGCATATATTCGGATAGCTCAGTTTAATGCGAGTCATCTGATATCTTACACCCCCTAGTTGAAGTCTACAGGAGGGCAGAAGCCATATAGTTCTAGCTGAAATAGTGAACTATGCCATGTTTGATATCTAGACGTTCAGCAGATGATTCTGCATATTAATCTACCCGTGCATAGAATGTTACATGTACCTAGGGAAGGTTATAACTTGGGAGGGATTTTGGTTCTAGTCTGAGTCCCCCGCCTACAACACCCCTCCCCAAATGAGGCGATTGGTTCTCTGCTGTAAGGAGACACCCTGCCGAGTTCCTATAAAAAGGCTGTTATGCTTGAGAGCAGTTAAGTTGAAGAATTCTCCCCTTTTAACATCAGGAACCAACTTGGGAGACAGTATCCTTTGCTCTGAAACTTGATCTGCTCAAACTAAACGTGACGGTAAGTATCTACCTCTCTAAAGTTCTGTTATCTCTTTGTGTGTGTAGCTATCTATATATATATATATATATATATATATATATATATATATATACCGTATTTGCCGGCGTATAAGACGACTGGGCGTATAAGACGACCCCCCTACTTTTCCTGCTAAAATTTAGTGTTTGAGCTATACTCGCCGTATAAGACTACCCCTCTTCCAATGCACACCAGTGGCAGGAATAGTGCCCCATCATCGGTGTCAGTGGCAGGAATAGTGCCCCATCATTGGTATCAGTGGCAGGAATAGTGCCCCATCATTGGTATCAGTGGCAGGAATAGTGCCCCATCATTGGCATTAGTGGCAGGAATAGTGCCCCATCATTAGTATCAGTGGGGGGAATAGTGCCCCATCATTGGTATCAGTGGGGGGAATAGTGCCCCATCATTGGTGTCAGTGGGAGGAATGGTGTCCCATCATTGGTGTCAGTGGGCGGTGGAATAGTGCCCCATCATTGGTGTCAGTGGGGGGTGGAATAGTGCCCCATCATTGGTGTCAGTGGGGGGTGGAATAGTGCCCCATCATTGGTGTCAGTGGGGGGGAGGAATAGTGCCCCATCATTGGTGTCAGTGGGGGGGAGGAATAGTGCCCCATCGTTGGTGTCAGTGGGGGGGAGGAATAGTGCCACATCATTGGTGTCAGTGGGGGGGAGGAATAGTGCCCCATCGTTGGTGTCAGTGGGAGGATTAGTGCCCCATCATTGGTGTCAGTGGGAGGAATAGTGCTCCATCATTGGTATCAGTGACACCAATGATGGGGCACTATTCCTCCCACTGACACTTGCTGACCCTGTTCTCGTATGGTGCTGCTGCAGCCAGCATATGTGGTTGCAGCAGCACCTCTACACTGACCACTTACCTGCTGGTCCTGCAGTCGATTTTCGCGGGGCCGCTTGGCTCCACCCCCTCGCCGGTGATTGGCCGCCTGTGTGCCTTTCCTGAGCTACAGTTCTGGCGGCCAATCACTGGTGAGGAGGCGGAGCCGAGCAGCCGCACGAACATCCAGTGACTGAACTGAAGGCGCAGCCGCGCTTCCTGGACCGGATCGTCGTGGGACCGGAACCAGGTAAGAAACAGCCGCTGCCCACCCCTGTACTTAGTGTCCCTTCCATTGGGGGAAGGGGGGGGGGCGGCGGCGGCAACGCGCCGCCCCCCTAAAAAGTGTCAGTATGCAGTATGAGCGCTACTGTGTGTTTTAAAACCTCTATATATCTCTGCATGCGGTGACAGTGGTATAGAGATGAATATTCAAACATCATAGTTATTGCGAATATTGGCGAGTTTCCTCCTTTTTTTTTCTACAAAAAGGCGGTGGTGGCAGTGTGAAGGGTTAATTGTGTAATTAACCTGACCCAGTAACAATCGCTCTCAGGCTCCAGTACATAGATTGTGGTCCATTAGCTGGAAAATCTTTGTGCAGGGTGCAGCTGAGCGTGGTATTGTTACACACATGACAGCGCGGTTTTAGATTGGCAAGTCCTTCGGTCACGAGTTGGTGAGAAGGACTGGGGTCTGACGCCGCGAACGTCACACAGGCTGTCATGTCTGGAGAGAAAGACGAAGAGATTCTCCCTTGTAACATCAGGAACCAACTTTGGGAGAAAAGGCACCCTTTTGTTCGGACACTTGAACGCTACTTAAACCAAGACTTCTGCAAGTATTCTACCTTCTTCCTTTATCTCTCTGTTGTGTTATTGCGCGCGCGCTCTCTCTCTCTCTCTCTATATATATTACATCTTTTCTGTAAATATTTTTATTGCACCATTTTGACCTTTTTAGTAGTAAATCCTATTTTCTGAAAAGTGTTGAATTGTTTCTAAAGTTCTTTAATGCAAAACTAAGAATCCCTGTCTCTGAAGAGTGCTACTGTGTGTTTTAAAACCACTGGATACATCTGTCTGCGGTGACAGTGTGTTACAGACGCTTATTCAAATATCATAGTGTTACTGCTAAGATTTGTGAGGTTCCTCCTTCTCTGTAAAAAGGTGGTGTTGGCAAAGTGAAGGGTTAATTGCGTAATTAACCTGACCCAGTAACAATCGCTCTCAGGCTGTTGGCACCTAGATTGGGGTCCAGTGAGCTGGAAAATCTTTGTGTAAGGTGCAGCTGAGAGTGGCTTTGTTACGCAAGTGGCAGCACGGTTTTAGATTGGCTAGTCCTTCGGTCACAAGTTGGTGAGAAGGACTGGGGTCTGACGCCGCGCCCGTCACACATGCAACGTAGTGGTCTGAATGGTCTCTACATGGTTGTCATTTTTAGAATCTAAAACAGTTCATACTGCCAGAAGTATGTGGGGCATTTCAGATATGTGGCAAGTGGGTGCCAAGCGTTCAGACTAATAAAATAGGTCTTCTTATATCCACACAGTTTAAAGCTGAAATTTAGTCTGCTTATAATTTTCTCTTCACCGATTCTTCCCAACCCCCTCATCAACATGGTAATGACATTTTTTTTTAATGAAACCCTTTCCATTTTCATTAAATACCTTATTTTAGACCCAGTAATGTCATCATTGAGTCTCTGTGCAATACAAGGGGCTGTACAGAGCTTCCCCAAAACATCACAGCACCTTGCACTGTACTCATAAGCCCTCATACAAACAGTGGGGTGGGGGTGGGAAGTTATACAAATATCAAAATTCCTTGTAGGGTAGATATCAGCCTGGAGGAGTGGGCATTCCTGAGCAGGGTCTACTTGCATGCATTTGATCGCCCTTGGTAACACCCACAGGTGATGCTGAGCCTTCATGATTGAAAGAACTGAAAGCTGATAAATGAAAGGGGCGGGCCAGGTACAGTCAGGGCTAATTGACTCTGTACATTACAATGTGGTTGAAGGATAATCTGAAGAGCTAGCAGGGACATTTCATTACCAGCAGTAAGAATAGACCCAAAGAAAAAATAGCTGACCCCACACGGTGAGCATTTACCTGCGGACACTTGTTGGCTCCTCCCTTCAGCCACCGGTCGATGCACGTAAAGCCAAAAAGATGTCCACATCTCAGTGCAGATAAGCGGTGCTGGCCGGCATTGGTCCATGGCTCAAAGCAAATGGTGCAAGTGTCTCCCTCCTCCTCTTCCATTGCTGGAATGCCCCCTGCAGGCTTTACAGGTGTCCGCTGCAGAAGACAGAGAACTATTAATTTCTGTTTGATTACAGAACTCTAAAATTACAGAAGAAACATCACAGAAACATTGGAGGTCAGGAACTGTCATTGATAGGTCCTGAAATGTATCAAACTATAACCTTTGTTTATGAGAGGGAAAATGAAGCCTCATAGCAGCTCACCTTTATCAGCTAACAAACGTTGCTGCGATTGGCAACAAATGTAATTCCCTCCATCCTCCTCTCTTCCTACAATTATCACTCCTTTAGCTCTGATTGAACTACTTCCCATCCTTGCAAGGTACCGGTATGTCGCTGATTGGGAAGGGTGATATTAGATTGTGTTTTTGTAATTAAAATTTCAATAAAGTATTTTTATTTTCAGAAAAGCTGCTGCGCAAATATTGTGTGACATAAAAACATGCAACACATTTTATTCTCTAGAGCCTCTGCTTAAATAAACATTTGTAATGTCTGGGGATTCTAAGTAGTTTTCTAGCAAAAAAAAAAAGAAAAAGCTGAATTTTACATGTAGGAGTGTCAGAATGTCAGAATTGTCCCAGACTGATACTGGTTAAATTTGAAGCTGAAATCTGGGCGCAAAAAGAAAAAAAAAAAAAAAAAAAAAAAAAAAAAAAAGTAGCAGTGATCAATGTATTGCACAATCCTGTGCACACCAACATTCAAGAACAACACACATGATGAATGTATTATCCCGGAGTTCAGCTTTAGGCCAAGCTTAGACTTGCATCTAAACTGCAGCTCTTTTGAAAAGCGATCCACACTGGAATTGTTTTTCAGAGCCGTCTGACAGGTGGCGAGATATGATGCCACCCCATAATTACCAAAAACTGCAGGGAATGCAGGACGTACGCGGCACTTCCTCATTCGCTTGAATTCGCCTCGTTTGCTTGAACGCTTGGCTGTCTTTCTGCATGTTGAGCGTGTCATGTCAGATCATTTTTGCTGCAAGCCTGAAGCATTGTGACCATGGCAGTCTCTGATCATAACTTGAGATAAAAACAGAATCTGACCCCTTACAACCTGCATCTACTTTGGCAACTGTTCTATGTCTTTGTGCAACTTGCCTTAAATAAGAAGAAAATCTCCCCATAAATTTCTGGTGGCGGCCATTGTTAGTGGGGGCATGTGAAGCCCACACCGATATACTTCTTTGTTCTAGTGCAGATGGCCACCCAGCATGCACCGCCTGTTCTCATGCCTGCGCAGTGAAGACGACGCACATTGTTGTTAGCAGATTACCTGCCTGTAATCGCATCATTTCTGCTTTGGAAATAATGTGATTCCAGAAGTGGAAGACACCCATTGACTCCTAGGATTGATGACACAAATATCCAAGGAGTCAACAGGACCTCCTTGATGATGTAGATTGCCTCACTGGATGGGACCAGAAGTGGTGGCAATTTTAAAATAAAAAAAGGTACTTTTTAATTTATAAATTAAAAGTCAATATCCAAACAGTAAATGCGAAGGTATCAGCAATTTATTAGGGGAAACTTGTTCAAAAGGGGAAGCTCTGCTTTAAGACTAGCTTATGCTTAAGAGGGTGCTAAAACATGTGCTAACCGTGCATCTTGAATTGTCCCTCAACCACAAGTCTAAAAGAGCCCTTAATGTCCCTGGAAATGTTCTACTCATTGGCTCTTGATGTTTAGATGCACCTTCTTCCCACCTTGAAGAAGTACGACTATTGTAAGTGGGACCTGTACAGCTCCTCTCAGAGATCTCTGTTCCACTATGGAATCTCAGTCACCTGCTTGACTTTGGCTGGGGGTTCTGATGACGCAGAGTCCTCCACCACAACAGCCACTGGCTCCGAGGTCACAGGGGCTTCTGTACCCGCCTCTACCAGATTTATATGAAGTTCCTCTGGAGCTAAAAATCAAAAACATAACAAGATCAATGTGACAACCGAAGGAAAGTAACCCAGGAGGTGTCTACAGCAGAATGAGCCTGGACCTTCTTGGAGGCTGTGAGTGACACTGCAGCAACATCCCTCAAGAGACCACGCCATATCCCTAATGAGACCCCCCGCCATGTCCCCAATGAGAGCCCAGAGCAGAAACAGGCTGTCCTTTACATACAATACTCTGCAATGCCACCAAGCTGGAACAAACACTGCATTTCTACCCTCGCTTGGCCACCCTCAAAAGGATAAGTTCACTTTTTAAGAAGGAAAAGAAAAAAGGAAAAGAAAAAAGGAAAAGAAAAAAAGGAAAAGAAAAAAAGGAAAAGAAAAAAGGAAAAGAAAAAAGGAAAAGAAAAAAGGAAAAGAAAAAAGGAAAAGAAAAAAGGAAAAGAAAAAAGGAAAAGAAAAAAGGAAAAGAAAAAAGGAAAAGAAAAAAGGAAAAGAAAAAAGGAAAAGAAAAAAGGAAAAGAAAAAAGGAAAAGAAAAAAGGAAAAGAAAAAAGGAAAAGAAAAAAGGAAAAGAAAAAAGGAAAAGAAAAAAGGAAAAGAAAAAAGGAAAAGAAAAAAGGAAAAGAAAAAAGGAAAAGAAAAAAAGGAAAAGAAAAAAAGGAAAAGAAAAAGAAAAAGGAAAAGGAAAAGAAAAAAGGAAAAGAAAAAAGGAAAAGAAAAAAGGAAAAGAAAAAAGGAAAAGAAAAAGAAAAAGGAAAAGAATGCACATCTTTCTGCGGGTAAAAAAAAAAAAATGCATTTATTATTTTTTTTTTCTTTTATTAAGAGCCTACAGAGCACTGCACCCGTGATGAGCTGATCACAGGTGCAATGCAGAGATCCTACTGACTGTCAGTGTAAGCTGTGTGCTCATACCTTGAACGGGCAGGCAGTTGCACAAGGACAGGAAAGAACAATGAACTACGTAAAGCGCTCACCAGTTTCCTGGTAGCTCATTGAGAACTACAAGCCGTCAGCTGCAAAGGCTGGTGGTAGTTGTAGTCCTCCCATTCACAGAACTCTGTAAATGAATTACAAGGCCAGGTGGGCAGAGCCCAATATGGTCGCTTTTTTTGTTTTTTTTTTCTTTTTAATTGTGACAGCAGGTGCGGGAAGAAGATCCTGTTCTTGCTGTCACATGAGGATCGACGGATCGAGGCTGAGAGCTGCAGCAGTGGGAACATATTACATGTTCCCTTCTAAAAACGGGTGGAACATGTAACAAGTTCCTGAAGGTGCACGTATCCTTTACTACTCCTTCAGGTCCAGGCCATTTCTCAGTGCTGTGATACTTTGACAATAACTCCCTCATGCAACAATGTAACCAAATACTTCTGATAGCCAAGGTTTGAAAGGGTTAAACTTTAATTGTTGCTGCACTGATTTATATATAGTGCTCAGAACTAACAAATGAGTTAATCATTAAAGTGGTATTCCAGCTTACACCTAACTAGTCCTAAAACTGTCCCCCCCCCCCCTTCTAACACGCATGCTAACTAACCTGTGTAAGAAAAAACAAACTAGATGGAATAAACTGGAACCATTGTGATTAGCCCAGGAGCCATCACAGTTGCACTTGCTAAGATTTATCACATGAACATACATCATCCTCGGACATACCTGGCTCTGCGGGTTGGGCAGATGTGGCGTCCTCCTCTTCCACTTCGGTGGAGCTGCCCCCTTCTTCATCCCCTAGCAACACTGTATCATCAGAACTGTCTTCTTCAGACTCATCAGGCGGCACCAAGATGACCTGGCTAATACTCCTGCTCCCCTCCCCCGGCGCAGTGTGCCCCTGGCCTCCTCTCAGTTGGAAGAAGTTCATGAGTCCAGTCCGTGAGCTGAAAACACAGAACATGAAGAGTCTCATACTGCCAGTCAGAGTGGAGCATTACCAAGAACATTCAGCGGATTTTCACCTGGTACCCGACGTGCGCTGGGAGCCCCCTCTCTGCTGCCTCCTGGTGTTCCTCCTCCGATTCCGGGTTTGATGTGATGAAGAGTTCAGCTCAGCAGCCTGCCGCAGTTGCTCTAGCGCCCCCTGCAACATCTGTAGTGCATTAGAGGTATGGGACTCGACAGGCGATGGCTCGTGTGCCGTTGGGATCTCGCCCCCATCCAGCACAATCACCTCATTGTTCAGCTCTGGCGCAGAGATTCGCTCCCTCATGAGCTCCGCAAACATGGTTGGAGGTGGCAAAATGAATAACGAGTCTCCTCCGGGCAGCTGTCTGGATGGCAAGTCTTCTGCTGGAGCGTCTTCACCAAACAGGTCGACGTCCATTTCCTCATGTGCCATCCTCGGGCCTGGAACGCGAGAACATCCAAATAAAGCAAAAAGAATCTACGTACCAATGCAAGATTATTATAACCAAACTACAGCAACCCAAGGCAATGGTCATGTGATCTGTTCCAAAGGATGTCGGAAATGCTGGTGTACGGTGACCAAATGTCAGAGCTCCAAGGTCCTTTCAAACCATCAGAATACAAGATGGAGCCTCAGACCAAAAGGGTGGAAATGTCCAAAATTCTAGGTTTGTTCATAAATTTAAGATATAAAACATTCAATGCGTTTCAGAGGCCAAAGGACTGCCCCTTCAACAGGCTAGAAAACAAGGGACAGGGGTGTTTTGGCCCCTGAAACGCATTGGGATATTTTACATGATCAATCTATGAACAAATAGAGTATCTCAGATTCTTCTGCGTTTTGGTCTGGGGTTCCTTCTTACACCCTTATGGACAGAGTTACATTCAGGTACCCAATGGGGGAAGCCTTGCGGAGCAACCTCAGAGCCAGAGAGCTTTCTTTCCAACTCCCAAGATCCTGTGGAAAAAAAAAGAAAAGAAAAAAGGCCTCCCCAGATGGCAACTGACGTTGGCATGCTTCTCAGAAGTGACCTCTGCTAGCCTTATGTAACGTGTCCCCAGTCTCCGACCGTCTCCCACAGCAGGTCCCCAGTCTCCGACCGTCTCCCACAGCAGGTCCCCAGTCTCCGACCGTCTCCCACAGCAGGTCCCCAGTCTCCGACCGTCTCCCACAGCAGGTCCCCAGTCTCCGACCGTCTCCCACAGCAGGTCCCCAGTCTCCGACCGTCTCCCACAGCAGGTCCCCAGTCTCCGACCGTCTCCCACAGCAGGACCCCAGTCTCCGACCGTCTCCCACAGCAGGACCCCAGTCTCCGACCGTCTCCCACAGCAGGACCCCAGTCTCCCACCGTCTCCCACAGCAGGACCCCAGTCTCCGACCGTCTCCCACAGCAGGACCCCAGTCTCCGACCGTCTCCCACAGCAGGACCCCAGTCTCCGACCGTCTTCCACAGCAGGACCCCAGTCTCCGACCGTCTTCCACAGCAGGACCCCAGTCTCCGACCGTCTTCCACAGCAGGTCCCCAGTCTCCGACCGTCTTCCACAGCAGGTCCCCAGTCTCCGACCGTCTTCCACAGCAGGTCCCCAGTCTCCGACCGTCTTCCACAGCAGGTCCCCAGTCTCCGACCGTCTTCCACAGCAGGTCCCCAGTCTCCTGCAGTATTTCCCCAGTCTCCTGCAGTATTTCCCCAGTCTCCTAACATCTTCTACAGCATGTCCCCAGTTTCCCACTGTCTTTTTTTTTTTTTAGCATGTCCCCAGTCTTCTTCTGCTGAATGTTCCCAGTCTCTTACCGTCTTCTACAACATGACCCCAGTCTTCTACAGAACGTCTCTAGTAGACTACTGTGTTCTGCAGAATGTCCCCAGTCTACCACTGTCTTCTTCAGCATGTCCGCAGTCTCCTACAATCTTCTACAGCATGTCCATAATATCTTGTCTTCTGCAGCACCTGCCCAGTCTCCAACTGTCTCCTGCAGCACGTGCCCAATCTTCTACAGCATGTGCCCAGTCTCCTACCGTCTTCTACAGCATGTCCCCAGTCTCCTACCGTCTTATGGTTATGAATAAGCATGTGATCGTGTGAAATGCGTTAACAGCTTTGTATATGTCCTGGTGCTCTTTGCATCCGATGGATCAATAAATTATCTGTTACATTTCATCAATCCGCCGGTGTGCGGCTAACCCTTCTTCCTCATTCCATTACATGTGGTGGCGAGTCAAAGTCTGCACGTCTTGGTTTGATGTGGATTGTTCACCTGAGTGGTAACTCCTCTATTTTTCGTATTTCAACTGTCGTCCGCGCCACGTCCCCAGTCTCCTACCGTCGTCCGCGCCACGTCCCCAGTCTCCTACCGTCGTCCGCGCCACGTCCCCAGTCTCCTACCGTCGTCCGCGCCACGTCCCCAGTCTCCTACCGTCGTCCGCGCCACGTCCCCAGTCTCCTACCGTCGTCCGCGCCACGTCCCCAGTCTCCTACCGTCGTCCGCGCCACGTCCCCAGTCTCCTACCGTCGTCCGCGCCACGTCCCCAGTCTCCTACCGTCGTCCGCGCCACGTCCCCAGTCTCCTACCGTCGTCCGCGCCACGTCCCCAGTCTCCTACCGTCGTCCGCGCCACGTCCCCAGTCTCCTACCGTCGTCCGCGCCACGTCCCCAGTCTCCTACCGTCGTCCGCGCCACGTCCCCAGTCTCCTACCGTCGTCCGCGCCACGTCCCCAGTCTCCTACCGTCGTCCGCGCCACGTCCCCAGTCTCCTACCGTCGTCCGCGCCACGTCCCCAGTCTCCTACCGTCGTCCGCGCCACGTCCCCAGTCTCCTACCGTCGTCCGCGCCACGTCCCCAGTCTCCTACAGCATGTCCATTGCACATATAGCAATACTTGACACCCCCACCCTGAGTCATGGTGCGCCCCATCCTCATATCTCATCACTGGGAGCCACATACATTCCATAACATAACAAAACAGTGACACTATTGTTGTCACTGCACACAGCAACTTCTAGCACCCCTACCCCTAAGACATGGTACACTCCGTCCCCATCTCTCATCACTGGGAGCCCCGGACATTCAATAACAGAATAGAGGACACACTGGTAACCCTCTTTTCTCACCACTACACACAGTGATGACACCTAGCACCCCTAAGCCCGAGACATGGTACATCCCGTCCTCATCTCTCATTACTTGGAAATTCGGACATTCCATAACAGAACGGGGGGGGGGGGGGCACGCGGTCACCCTCACCCCTATCCTTGTCATATGGTACACCCCACGACAGACAGTAGCGCCCTGAAACGGGGATAAGACGCAGCGGGCACCGAGATCCGTGCAGAACAATCTCCCCGGGAACTTAGAGGGTCTCTGGGCGATTACTGACCTCTCCCGGCCCGGATACGGATGAAATTCGGCCCACACAACCTCCAGTCACTTCAGATCATTCTCCCCGCCAACCGCCGGAACCCCTCCCACTCACCTAGCCCAGCCTCTATTGGTCGATTATTTTGCCAGTACTCCCGGGTCCAGCCTGGTCCCCATAGCAACATCCGCTTCCGGGTGAAATTCTCTGGATGCTGATTAGACAAAACTCCTGCCACTTGATGGGTAAAAAGTGTCTATACCACGTGAGTAGGGGGCGGGCCTGTCTGTGATAGGAGGGAGGGGATAAAAGGTATTATACAACAATGTGGGGAGTCTTTTCATCTTCATTCTTCAGTGGGTTCATCCTTATCCCCGGGCTTCCTGTATGTATAGATAGCAGAGGGATTAGTACCTCTGGCAGGTTTTTCTTGCTGTCTGTGACCCGTTTAGGGAGCTTCACACCAGTTTTGGGGACACCGTGGGAATTCCTCGCTTTGGAGGGATTTCCTCTCACTTCCTGTTTTGACCATGGGGCAGGAAGTGAAGGGAAATCTCCGCAATGGGGGACACAACAGGGGTTATAACCCTCCCCTACTCAATCCAAAAAAAAAAAAAGGTTTGCCTTTAGTGACACTTAAGAGATGGGAACAGAGCGTACCATGTCACAGGGAGAGGGGTGCTAGGTGTTATTGCTGGGTATAGAGATGAGAATTGGGAGTTACCACCAGTGTGCTCCCCCGTTCTGTTATTGAATGTCTGATGTTCCTTGTCAGGATAGATGGGGATGGGATGTACCATATCCTGGGGAGGGGGTGTCAGGTGTCATTGCTGTGTATCGTTAACCTTCCTAGCGGTCTGATTATGTCAGTATTTCTGTGCTCAAAGCGGTACATTTTTTTGCATGGAAATATGTAGTTTTTTTATTGTAGGCTGTAATTTTTAGGAATAACTCACTGAAATCTGTCCGAACAAGAGTCTAGTAAACATCCCGGGTATGATAAAATTTAAAACACGAAATCATAAATTAGAATTTAATAAATAATCATGAAAAATAATAATATGTTAATAAATTTAATTCAATAATATAATCAAACCAAAAACACTGAAATTTGAAATATAGCGCCAAATTCGCACATCGCTGAGCAAAGTCGCTGAATCGTTTTCAGTGTCTAATGAGGAATTTCCCCCACGAATCATTATCACTCAATTCTGCAAGTGGTTCTAATTTACTATCGCTGTTCTCTAGCCGGTCTAAAACAGCTTTTGACCTAAAGGGACGCTTTTTGGATGCCATGGAAGGCAGAAAGAACAGTAAAAATGCAGGCAGGGCACAGGACAAACACTCGGGACAAAATGTATGTGAAATGGTTTGATACAGTAATGTTTTACTATGTGATTTTAGTGTATTGAGTGAATGTCACTTTTTGACATTTTTAAATTTCCCACCGTTTCGTCCCCCGTACGTCCCGACGTCGCAGGGAACGGAACCCGGAAGACAGATGCCGGCATCGGCCGGAGGACATTGCCGGTGACACTGCAGGAGGGACATTGCGGGAGGGCAGGACAAGGTAAGTGCAGAAGAGCAACGTCCAGGGTTACCGCTTGTGATACTGAAACTTTACCCCGAGCTACACTCGGGAATACCGCCAGGGAGGTTAAGGGAATAAGGGCGTTACTGTTCGGTTAGGCTCCATGTACACGGGGCGTTTGGAAAACTCTTCTGAACGATGGAAACTGACTGCTGGAAAACTGAGGTTAAAAAACATCAGTTTAGCCGCGTTTGCATTTAGAAGCGTTTTTAAAAGATAACCTCAGGAGACCTTCCCAAATACCCAGAATGCACTGATAAACAGTAAATAATTAACTATTTCAGACATTTTTAGAGAAATAGAGAGAGCAGAAGCAGAGAGAGCAGTATGTGTTGAGATGACCGGTCTTTTCTGGTTGTATTCACTATGGATCCCATCATGAGCATAATGCGGCACGTTCCACCATTGTTTCCTTCATGCGAAACTTGGAACTGACTGCGCTGGTGTACCGGGTCCATTTGAATACATAGAAAATGCTTTGGGCTCCATGTACACGGCAGCTGATAAACTCTCATTTAGGAGCTTATCTGCGTTTTTTTCCAGCAGCCCCTGAACTCACCCTAATGTTTTCCTATGTGTCCATGTACAGGTCATCATTTACATGCAGTTGAGTTTAAAGTTGTTTTTTTGAACGCACCAAACTTGCGTTCAGGAGTAGATTTTATTGGCGTTTCAAACTCTTGTAAACGTGGTTAACCGCATTTATAAGCGTTTGCGTTTAGAAGCGTTTTTTAACTGTTCCATGTTTAGATGCTGTCCGGAGCCTTTTTTCATCATCAGAAATGCAGGCAAAGCGTTTTCCATGTATTCAAATGGACCCGGTACACCAGCGCAGTCAGTTCCAGGTTTCGCGTGAAGGAAAAAATGGTAGAGCATGCCGCATTATGTTCATGATGGGATCCATAGTGAATACAACCAGAAAAGACCGGTCATCTCAACACATACTGCTCTCTCTCAAAATGTCTGAAATAGTTAATGTTTTACTATTTTTCAGTGCATTCTGGGCATTTGGGAAGGTCTCCTTGGGTTATCTTTTAAAAACGCTTCTAAACGCACATAAACACGGTATGCAAACACGGCTAAACTGACTTTTTTTCAACCTAAGTTTTCCAGCAGTCAGTTTCCATCATTCAGAAGAGTTTTCCAAATGCCCCGTGTACATGAGCCCTTTGCATGCATTTCTGATGATGAAAAAAGGCTCTGGACAACATCTGGACATGGAACAGTTAAAAAACGCTTCTAAATGCAAACGCTTATAAACGCGGTTAACCACGTTTACAAGCGTTTGGTGTTTGAAATGCCAGTAAAATCTTCTGAACGCAAGTTTGGTGCATTCAAAAAAACGACTGTAAACTCAACTGCCTGTGAATGATGATGTGTACATGGACACATAGCAAAACATAAAGGAGGGTTTAGGGGCTGCTGAAAAAACTGCTGAACAGCTCCTGAACGTCAGTTTAGCAACTGCAGTGTACATGAACCCTTATGCAGGCCATAGACGGGTTGAAAACCGACCGTTTAAAAAAAAAAAAAAAAATCGGTTGTTCAATAGGCCGACGTTACCACCAACGGTAAAAAAAATCGTCCAATTTTCCTCCCGTCTACGGCCCGCATTTAATTACTTCTGTCCCTTGCAGAGAGCTCCGCTATTATATTTGACATGAAAAAGTATTGTGGTTGCAGGTTCTTCTTCTTCTCAGATTTTTTTATCGGTAAAACGATCAGCCAATTTGCCCATCATTGCCGGGAAAATCGGCCGATTTTTTTTCCCCCAACTTTACCGATAAAAAAAATGTGCCAAAACCCCGAAAAACGGGTGACCAATTAACCCACTAACGGTGCAAAAATCAGACGATTTTTTTTCCGGCCGATTTTCGACCTGTCTATGGCCTGCATTAGTCCTCATGCACATGGGATGTTTTTACAGCGGCAGTTTTTGGCTTTTGATGTTTTTTTCTACAACCAATAAACCCCCCGGCAAGTTATCCTATGTGTCCATGCACACACAGACTGTAATCAACGTTTTTTGGCTGGAAAAAACCCCCCAAAACTAGTGGGTTTCTAAAGGAGTTTTTTTTTTTAGCTGTAAAAGCACTCTAAGCCCTCATGCACACTGGGCGTTTTGATAACGCTGGTAACTGAGGAAGTCACATGACCCATGATGTAACGCATAGGACGGAGGCGTGGTGACGTCGGTTCCGGCATGGACGGCAGCCGCCATCTTGCTACACCCATGCAAGTACACCCAGACTGTTACATGCTGTTTTATGCTAATTTTTTGTGTATTTGATGTAAGTGGGCATTTGGCGTTTGTGCTGCTCAATAAATTATAGTAATTACTACACTATGGAAGTGTTCCTTTTTATCTTCTTTTGGGATGGTTTGAGTGGCGTTCGGTGCATTATTTTCCGTGAAAGAGATACCACCACTGTTGCTGATGGTTGACGGTTCCTGGAGTAAAGTGTGAGGCCCCCATGTGATACTGTTCCGTTGGCGTTGAGCGCCTTTAAAGTGTGTTGGCCCCTTGGGGTCGCAGCGTGGAGCTGAGGAGGCATTTCAGCCGGTGGTCGATTTTTTTGTTGATCACTTTCCTGATCACCAAGTTCATTTATTTTTATTTTATTTATTGGACTTTTTCTTAGTAGTTCTCTTTGTGGACTTTTACACTATTATGTGTGTTTACTGACACATTTGTGGGATCATTAGCGTTTTGTGTTTTTTCACATTATTTATTTGATATTTTTGACTTTTTTGTCATTTATGTTCATCCATTATCAGTCCCGGTTATATATCACTATATGGTTTTGTGATTCATGTGTTGGTCACTATACAGTCTTTATGATTTCACCTGTATTTATGCTTTCACTCATTTGTCAGTATATAGTTCTTATCTTTTTCACTTTATTGATACTTTCACTTATTCATTCAGTACACTTTTGGTACCACCCGGCATGTTTGTATTTATCACGTTTAGTTTCATACGTGTTTTGTGCCATTTTTTGTGGTGTACACTTGTTACCCCTTTGTTGTGGGTCATCCACTTTTTGTTACCTTTTTCTGCTATTTGATTAGCGCAAAAGGGGCCCGTGGGCCGGACGGGGGCCACATGCGGCCCTCGGGCCGGACGGGGGCCACATGGGGCCAGACGGGGCCACATGGGGCCCGTGGGCCGGATGGGGGCCACATGCGGCCCGGGGGGCCGGATAGTAACCCGGGGACCGGACTATTAGCGCAAAAGGGGCCCGTGGGCCGGGCGGGGGGCCACATGCGGCCCGGGGGCCGGGCGGGGGGCCGCATGTGGCCCGGGGGCTGGGCAGGGGCCGCATGCGGCCTGGGGGCCACAAGCGGCCCGGGGCCGTACGGGGGCCACCTGCAGCCCGGGGGCCGGACAGGGGCCACCTCCCCCCCACTGATAGCAATAATGGGGGCCACATGCGGGCCGGAAGGGGGCCACAAGCAGCCGGGGGCCAGACGGGGGCCACATGCGTCCCGGGTGCTGGATGGGGGCAACAGGCGGTCGGGGGGCCAGACAGGGGCCACCTGCAGCCCGGGGGCCGGATGGGAGCCACCTGCGGCCCGGGGGCCGGACAGGGGCCACAAGCGGCCCGTGGGGCCACCTCCCCCCCCCACTGCTATCAATGATGGGACAAACTTCCTTCCACTAATACCAACTATAAAGTATTATATCTCCTACTCACACCAGTGAAGGTGCACTATTCCTCCCTCTGACACCAATGATGAGACAATATTCCTCTCATTGACACCAATACTGGGGCACAATAATGCCCTGTCATTTGTATCAGTGGGAGGAAGTGTGCCTAATCATTGGTGTCAGTAGAAGCAATACTACTTTATAATTGGTGTCATTGGGAGGAATAATGCCCCATCCTTGCTGTCAGTAAGGGGAATTGTGCCCCACTGTTGGTGTCAGTGGAGTATTAGTACCCCATCTGTGTCAGTGGAAAAAGTGATCTCTCATCATTGATGTCAGTGGGATCAATATGACCCCATTATTGGTGCCAGTGGGAGGAATAGGACCCCATTATTGGTGTCAGTGGGAGGAATAGGACTCAGGGCTTCTTCATTTGTATCAGTGAGAGGAAAAGGGCCCAAGGGCCAGTCAAAGGCAAGCAAAGGACCACATCCAGCCCAATGATCTGGCATATTTGTCACCCCAGGAGGATTGTTTGTTAATAACACACTGCTCCATAAAAGACACAACTTTCAGTAATAATCATGAAATGCAAGAATAATAATAATGGTCAGGCCAAGAAAATCATTGGCTCCTCCTTCATTGGTGGTCAGAGGATAAGGACTCCTTTACAATGGTGGCCAATACCATTCATGTCAGTGGGAAGAATGGTCAGTGCTGCCACAATGAACCAGCAGGTGGCAGCATTGTACCTTTAATATAAACCTTTTTCTCATCCGGCCAGTGAGAATGGTAATTATCATCATTATTATTATTCTTTTTAAAAAATAAATGATTAGTCTTTATTTTAAAATGAATTGTAAAATACAAAAAAGAAAAAAGTGAAGAATGCAAGGCTCATTGTCTTTTGCCGGTTGATCAGGAACGCGTGACGGTTTGTTGCAAGTCTTCTCTGGTCGGTACTCATGCCTGATAAATGACAAAGTTTTCTTTTTTCCATAAAACACAGCAGTGTCAACTTTTACATAAATACGTATTACAGCGCGGGGCGCGTTGCCGAGTGACGTCGGAGATCACATGATTGGAAGGGCAGGGGCAGGTCACAGTGTCGGTGAAAGGAAGGGGTGACGAGAATACAGACGAGTCAAAAGTACAAATCCAATTGCCTTCTGACCTGTAGACGATTTTGGATGCAACATTCACCGCCTCCATGCAGCCATGTTGTACGGCCAGGTCTCTGATGCCCATTTTGTTATCCATACCAAGCAAACACTCAAAGGACTTAAGACAGTTCTGATAGACCTTCTTGTTGAGTCCAGAGCTTGGGTCCTAACTCTAAAATTTGTGAGTCCCCATAGTAGAGGCACATGCATTTAATGTGTGCAAATGTGTGCTAACTAAACCCCTGTTATAAACGCATACTGTTAGACAGGTTAATTCGGTTGTTAGCAAGCTGGCTGGCAAGTTGTCCAAGAACATTGTTCTCTCCCCTTTATTCACTAAGCTGAGAACCCTCCCTCCCCTTCTAAAGACAGCGAGGATGTATGACATCATTTGCCTAGGCATAGATACCAGGAAGTAACTGAAGTAAATGTAAAAAAGAAAAAAGTGTAAAACAAGTAAATAAGTTATACTTTCCCAATGTATAAGTTATACATTTAACTAATGTTAGCAGCATAAAGATTCAATATAAATCAACGTTGATTGAGAGAGTGGAATTTCACTTTAATATGATATACATATTAGCAGAAATCTAATAATATTTCTCCCTAATAGAATGGCTTAGGAAACTAGAGCATGCTATATTGTCTGTTATGGATGAGGCCTAATTTAACCACTTCAATACCGGGCACTTCTACCCCCTTCCTGCCTACCGGGCACTTCTACCCCCTTCCTGCCTACCGGGCACTTCTACCCCCTTCCTGCCTACCGGGCATTTCTACCCCCTTCCTGCCCAGGCCAGTTTTCAGCTTTCAGCGCTTTCGCACTTTGAATGACAATTGTGCGGTCATGCCACACTGTACCCATAAAAAATTTGTATCATTTTTTTCACACAAATTGAGCTTTCTTTTGGTGGTATTTAATCACCACTGAGTTCATTTTTTGCTAAACAAAAAAACCTCTTGAAACTTTTGAAAAAAAAAAAAGAAAAAACTTGTTTCCTTCGTTTGTTATAAAATGTTGCAAATAAATAACCTTTCATAATATTAGGTCAAAATTTATTCGGCTACATTTTTTTGGTGCAAATACCCCAAATTAGTGTATGTTATTTAGTCTGCAGGAAAGTTGTAGAGTCCACAAACCATGGCATAGATATATATCTCGATATATATATATATATTTCACATTACACTTCTGACCTCTTCTCAACATATTCTGATTCTTTGATAAGGCTTATGGAGCTTTTATACTGTTCACAAGTATGTCTCTTAGAGGCTGATCCCTCTTTGCTGATCCCTCTCCTAGGTCGATCGCTGTGTAAAGAGGTAGATCGCTTCTTAGCGTTCAAAAATGAAGAGTTGGAACTCTGCACTGCTGTCGCATCGGCGTGCCCAGTCTCGACTGTAAAATGGGGAAGAAGGTATACCCCTTTACGGAGGATAGACAGCAGGACCTTTTTGCCCAGAGTATCAGCTTTACAGCCAATCAGCCCTTTTATCCTTGATTCATAGAAAAATAGAGAGACAAATATATAGATAGATCCAAACCAGGCATCCGCTTTTACCACAGAGTAAACTCAGACCAAATAATGTGCCAGAGAAGTAATCCACTCTGGCCAGAGCACAACACATGTAAAAACACACAATACTGACAAGAACATTAGACAACACACGCTCAACATGTTTTTGGCTCACATATTTTTCATTGCTTATTCACAATCAAAGTAAAAAACTTAAGTGTCTTATTCCTGAGCTTCAGTGCTTAGGGTTCTCCCATCATGATCTCTAAGCATCAGTGTCCAGGGAGTCCTCATCATTATCCTTGGGCTTCAGTACTCAGGGCATCCTCATTTGCCTTGGTGTTCAGGATATCTTCATCCCCATTTTCAAGCTTCAGTGCTCAGGGTGTCCTCATCCTTATTCCCGGGCTTCATTGTTTTAGGCGTTCACATCCTTATCTCCAGGCTTCAGTGTCCGAGATGTCCTCATCCCAGGATTTCAGTGCTCAGGGTGTCCTCATCCTTATCCCTATGCTTCATTGTTTGAGGTGTCCTCACCCCTATCCCTGTGCTTCAGTGTCGAGACGTCCACATCCCAGGGCTTCAGTGCTCAGGGTCTTCTCACCCTTTTCCCTAGTATTCAGTGTTCAGTATATCCTTATCCCTAGGCTTTGGTGTTCAGGGTGTCCTCATTCTTATCTCCAACCTTCAGTGTTCATGGTGTCTTCATCCTTATCCCTGGGGTTCAGTGCTCAGGGTTTGCTAATCCTTATCAAGTTTCAGTGTTCAGGGTGCCCTCATACTTTTCCCCGGGCTTCATGCCTGCAGGGCCATGAGGACCAATTCACAATGTCAGCGTTCAGTGTCTCCTCCCAGCATGCAGTGTGAGCTCTCCCTGCTCTGCTTTATAAGCCACATTCTCCATAGACACCTGTCCCTAATATAGTCCATGCTCTGATCCCTCCTATACAATGTAGTTCCTCCTATGGCCCCGCTCTAGTCCTGCCTGAGATTGGTTGAACTTTGCATCAGTTTTTGAATCGTTTTCTTGAATTTGCTGTACTTATATTTCTGGGAGGAATACTGCCCCATCATTGGTGTCAGTGGGAGGCATAGTGCCCCATCATTGGTGTCAGTGGGAGTAATAGTGCCCCGACATTGGTGTCAATGGGAGGAATAGGGCCCAATCATTGGTGTCAGTGGGAGGAATCGTGTCACATCATTGGTGTCAGTAGGAGGAATCGTGCCACATCATTGGTGTCAGTGGGAGGCATAGTGCCCCATCATTGGTGTCAGTGGGAGTAATAGTGCCCCAACATTGGTGTCAATGGGAGGAATAGGGTCCAATCATTGGTGTCAGTGGGAGGAATAGGGCCCCATCATTGGTGTCAGTGGGAGGAATCGTGTTACATCATTGGTGTCAGTAGGAGGAATCGTGCTACATCATTGGTGTCAGTGGGAGGAATCGTACCACATAATTGGAGTCCATGGGAGGTTTAGTGCCCCATCATTGGTGTCAGTGGGATGAAGAGTGCCTCATCGTTGGCATCACTGGGATGAAAAGTGCCCCATCCCTGGTGTAAATGAGAGGTATACTGCCCCATCAATGGTTTCAGTGGGTTAAATCATGCCCCATCATTGGTGTCAGTGGGAGGATTAGTGCCCCATTGCTTGTGAAAGAAATTATCCCTCATTATTATTGTCAGTGGAATAGTACCCAATACTTGATTTCAGTGGGAGGACTACTGCCCCATCATTAGCGTCAGGGGGAGGAACAGTACTCCATTGTTGGTGTCAATGAGAGGAATAGTGCCCCATCATTGATGTCAGGGGAAGAAACAGTGCCACCTCACAAGTGTCAGTGGGAGGAACTGTAGTGTTGCTAGGGATAGTGCCATCATTGGTGTCAGTGAGAGGAGTAGTGTACCATTGTTGCTGTAAGTGGAAGGAATTGTGCCCCAGTGTTAGTGTCAGTGGCTGCATTAGTGCCCTATCATTGGTGGCAGTGAAAGGAATAGTGCCCCAGTGTTGGTGTCAATGGGAGGTATAAATGCCCCATCAATGGTGTCAGTGAGCAGAATAGTGCTCCATTGTTGGAGTTAGTGGGATGATTAGTACTCCATCGTTGCGGTCAGTGGGAGGAAGAGTGTCCCATCAATGGTTTCAGTGGGAGGCATAGTTCCCCATCATTGGAGTCAGTGGGAGGAATATTGTCCCATCGTTGGTGGCAGTGGAAGGATCAGTGTCCCAACATTGGTGTCAGTGAAAGGAATGATCCCTCATTATTAGTATCAGTGGTAGGAACAGTACCCCATTGTTGGTGTCAATGGGAGAAATATTACTCCATCATTGCTATCAATAGGAGTAATACTGCTCCACCATTTGTGTCAGGAGAAGAAACTGTGTAGCATAGTTTGTGTCAGAGGGAGAAACAGTACTTCATCAGTGTTGCTGGGAGGGATAGTGCCCCGTCGGTATCAGTGGGAAGAAGTGTGCCTCATCATTGGTGTTAGTGGGAGGAATAATGACCCATCATTGCTATTAGTGGAGGGGGAAAACACTCTCACTGCATCAACACTGGGGGGCACAATCCCCCCCCCCCCCGATAACAATGACGGGGCAAACTTCCTCCCACTAATACCAACTATAAAGTATTATTTCTCCTACTCACACCAGTGATGGTGCACTATTCCTCCCCCTGACCCCAATGATGGGACAATATTCCTCTCACTGACACCAATGATGGGGCACTATTCCTCTCATTGACACCAATACTGGGGCACAATAATGCTCTGTCATTTGTATCAGTGGGAGGAATTGTGCTCCATCATTGGTGTCAGTAGAAGCAATACGACTTTATAATTGGTGTCAGTGGGAGGAATAATGCCCCATCCTTGCTGTCAGTAGAAGGAATTGTGCCCCACTGTTGGTGTCAGTGGAGTATTAGTACCTCATCTGTGTCAGTGGAAAAAATGATCCCTCATCATTGATGTCAGTGGGAGTAATAGTGCCCTATCACTGGCATCAGTGGGAGGAAGTGTGTCCCATTTCAGGTGTCAGTGGGAGGAATGATGCCCAATCGTTGGTGTATATAGGAGGCATAGTACTCCATTGTTGAGTGTCAGTACGAGGAATAGTGTCCCCTCATTTGTGTCGGGGGGGAGGCATAGGGCCCTTTTTTGGTGCCAGTGGCAGGAATAGGGCCCCTTTGTTGGTGTTAGTTGGAGGAATGCTGTCCCTTTATTGGTGTGAGTAGGAGGAATAGTGCCCCATTGTTGGTGTCAGTGGGAGGAACGGTGTCCCATCAATGTTGCGAGTTGAAAGAATTGTGCTCCATCATTGGTATTAGACTAATAAGGCGGCCCCATTATTGGTGCCAGTAGGAGGATCAGGGCTTCTTCATGTGTCAGTGGGAGGAATAGGACTCAGAGCTTCTTCATTTGTGTCAGTGGGAGGAATAGGACCCCATTATTAGTGTCAGTTGGAGGAAATAGGACTCAGGGCTTCTTCATTTGTATCAGTGAGAGGAATAGGGCCCAAGGGCCAGTCAAAGGCAAGCAAAGGACCACATCCAGCCCAATGATCTGGCATATTTGTCACCCCAGGAGGATTGTTTGTTAATAACACACTGCTCCATAAAAGACACAACTTTCAGTAATAATCATGAAATGCAAGAATAATAATAATGGTCAGGCCAAGAAAATCATTGGCTCCTCCTTCATTGGTGGTCAGAGGATAAGGACTCCTTTACAATGGTGGCCAATACCATTCATGTCAGTGGGAAGAATGGTCAGTGCTGCCACAATGAACCAGCAGGTGGCAGCATTGTACCTTTAATATAAACCTTTTTCTCATCCGGCCAGTGAGAATGGTAATTATCATCATTATTATTATTCTTTTTAAAAAATAAATGATTAGTCTTTATTTTAAAATGAATTGTAAAATACAAAAAAGAAAAAAGTGAAGAATGCAAGGCTCATTGTCTTTTGCCGGTTGATCAGGAACGCGTGACGGTTTGTTGCAAGTCTTCTCTGGTCGGTACTCATGCCTGATAAATGACAAAGTTTTCTTTTTTCCATAAAACACAGCAGTGTCAACTTTTACATAAATACGTATTACAGCGCGGGGCGCGTTGCCGAGTGACGTCGGAGATCACATGATTGGAAGGGCAGGGGCAGGTCACAGTGTCGGTGAAAGGAAAGGGTGACGAGAATACAGACGAGTCCAGGTTATATGTCCTCCTCCAAAACTTTCACTGTCTTCTTCTGGCAGCAGTACTGTTCACAAAACTTTATCAGCTCTGACACGAGGAACACAGAGGATGCCAGGCCGGTGAGGAAGAGGAGATCTGGGCAGAAAAAAAAATTGATATTTCAGTACAAAATAAAAAAATGACATTGTTCCCTATACTGGACCATTTTCCAGGTTGTATACGGATCTTGAATCATTGTTGTAGGTGTTTTTAGCCCTTGTTCAGACAGAGATAGAGAAATACAATGTAATGTTTTTTATAGACATTGTATCTCTCCATCTCCTGTCTGATCAATGTTTATAAACAATGTTACTTTGTATCTCTCCATCTCCTGTCTGATTAATGTTTATATACATTGTTACTTTGTATCTCTTTCTCCCATCTGATTAATGTTTATAAACAATGTTACTTTGTAAGTTTCTGGCTTGGTTCACACTGCTGCAACTTGGGATTCAACTTGCAAGACCCCAAGTCGCATGACATGTCAAATCCCATGTTAGTCAACGAGAGCGGTCTTAATTAGCACTACTGAAGTCACTCTGACTTTAGAAAAGGTTCCTGTACTACTTCAAGGTGACTTCTATCTGACTCGTGCCCATAGACTTTAATGGAAGTCACCTCCTCATCCTGTATTCCTCTGCCATCTGAATTCTGTTTATAAGCAGTGTACTTTGTATCTCATTATCTTCCATCTGAACAAGGTCTATAAACAATGTTACTTTGTATCTCATTATCTCCTGTCTGAACAAGGTCTATAAACAATGTTATCTCTCTATCACACATCTTACAAAGCAACATTGTTTAGACAGGAGATAGGAAGATACAAAGGAGACACATAATATACACAATGGTCTGATCCCTTCTGTGACTTACCCAAGGCATGCAGGTTCTGTGTCAGGAAAACCTTCTGAAGAGGGGGGATGTAGATGACAGCCATCTGTCCCAGGATGGAGCCAATCACTGAATACCAGAAGACTCGATTTCTGAAGAACCCAATCTCGAAGACCGTTTTATGCTGTGGAGAGAGGAATCGGTGAGGATGACCAGACGGCAGGGGAGTGGAAAATGTTTAACAAGGTTAGAGTTTGATTATTCCATCCAAATCTGACCATAGAAAGACTAAGTGAACTATCAGAACTGCTTTTTACTATTAGGTGAAGTAGGAAAGGCTTGGGCACATTGTATTGTGGAGGCTGAGCTGGTGATGTCTCAATGTTTTGGAGGTCCAATCTGTGGGCCATTAAAGGAGCTCCGTAGATGAGGATAATTCAACGTGGAGCTCCACACAGAACTGAACGATCAATTTGTTTATATGGGGTATCACTCACCAGAGAGCGGCAGGCCAAGGCGTTAAACATGTCAAAGAACACAAAGCAGGTGAAGGTCATGGTGGTCGTCCTCGGCGTGACTTTCCCATCCGGAATCTGGAGGGTGGAAATGAGACATTACATAAATATTACATCACAGTGTAGGTGTAGGATGTTGCAGGACAAGTAAAATGATTAAATGCAGCAGATACTGCAATGTATGGTGGTGCTCAACTCGGTGTATTAGGGAGCTCCACCCCAGTGTATAGCAGTGCTCAAATCAGTGTTTTGGGGGTTCCACTTCAGTGTATGGTGGTGCTCCATCCATTGTATGGTCATGCTCAACTTTGTGTATAGGAAGCTTCACCCTGTGTATGGCTGTGCTTAACTCATTGTATGAGGGTTCCCCCCCTCTGTATGGCGGTGCTCTACTCATTGTCTTGGGGGTTCCACTCCAGTGTATGGTGGTGCTACATCCATTGTATGGTCGTGCTCAACTTTGTGTATAGGGGGCTTCACACAGTGTATGGCAGCGCTTAACTCATTGTATGGCGGGCTCCATCCAGTGTATAGCGGTGGTCTACTCCCGGTAAGAAGGAGCTCTACCCCAATGTATGGCGGTGTTCCACTCCATTGTATGGTGGTGCACAACTCAGTGTCTTGGGGGTTCCACTTCAGTGTATGGTGGTGCTCAACTTAGCATATAGGGGGCTTCACCCCGTGTATGGCAGTGCTTAACTCATTGTATGAAGGCTCCACCTAGTGTATGGCGGTGTTCAACTAAGTGTATGGGTGGGCTCCAACTAGTGGATGGTGGTGCTCAACTCAGTGTATGGGGGGGATTCCACCCCAGTGTATAAGGAGGGGGGTTCTCCATGTAAGTGTATGGTGGGGCTCCACCCAGTGTAGAGGGAGTGGGGCTCCACCACAGTGTACGGAGGTGTTCTATCCCAGGGTATGGAGGGAGGGCATCACCCAGTGTGTGGTGAGGCTTCACACCAGTGTATAGGGGGTACTCCACCTAGTGTATGGTAGTGATCCAGTAAATAAGGGTGCTCTACTACCCTATTGTATGGCAGGGTTTCCCTCCAGTGTATGGGGGTTCTCCCTCCAGTGTTTGGCAGGGCTCCACCACAGTGTATGGCAGTATTTTTCCCCAGTTTATGGGGGATATGCTGAAAGTGTGTGGGGATGGGGAGAATCTGATATGATGAATGACAACAGTTCATGTCTCCGTATTTCGTTTTTTTTGGCCACAGCTCCACACACAATGAAAACACACAGGGGCAGATGAATCCTAATGAGATCCTTCAAAAAGCAGAACAAAAACTGCCATAGTTCTAAGGATACAGAAAACAGATGGAGATGGCGGAACTTTCTGGAAGAGACGCGGATCGCACCGGTCCCCTGCCATGCTCACTCTCTTCTCCCTCTCTGCACATAATTTAATTTGTAACACGTAATGGATCTAATGAGTTCACAAGGCGAGTGGCGGAATCTCCCTTCTCATGCCAGGAATTAAGTCACTTAGTCCTAATTGCTCTCCACCTCCTATTTGCCATTCATGATCCTCTGTGTTCTGTGGGATCCTGTCCCCCCCCCCCCTCCCCATCAGCATTCCTGACCTCCTTCCAGAAGACGAACAGCGTCCCACTGATGATGATGGCCGCCGACAGCAGGATCTTTAGCAGTAAGGTCTTACTGAGAATGGATTCCTTGGCGTTCCGTGGAGGCTGCTTGATGGCGTCCTTATCGACCGGCTCCACCCCCAAACTGCACAGACAGAGACGGAGATATGAGGAAAGATGGAGGATGGGGAACTACAAGGCTCAGCATGAATTGTCTGCCAACAGCTGGCTGGGACCTGTTGTTCTTTATTAGCTGACAGTAAACACTGGATCAGAACAGGAGATTTGGGATGTTTATAGTGTCCTCGTGCTTCAGTATCCAAATTTAAAAGAAGAGGAGTCACAACCAGGGGTGGACTGAGCATTTGGAAACTCAGACACTGCCCAAGGGCCCGGGGTCAGTAGGGGGCCCCTTGAGATGCAGACCAAAAAAGAGATTTGTGAAAAGAGATTCACAGGAAAGCGGCTACATTATGAACAGAATGCGATACTCAGAAAAATTTCCAAAAATTATGCTTTATTACACATTAATGATTGACACTCGGGCAATCGCCCTGGGTTTTTTTTGCTCGCATGTGATATTATATACCTATGGTACAATTTTTGAAAAACACCTCCTTCAGGGAGTGTAACCTATATGGTAACTATATGTGCTTATATATATAGCATGTGATATTATATACCCATGGTATAATTTTTTGAATACACCTCCTACAGGGAGTGTAACCAATGTGCAGGTGCTGCAAATGCTCTAGACTATGGTGGTCATAGCCTTTGCAGCACATATATCTAGACCGGTCTTGGTGTGATTTTAATGGTTTTAGGTCTGTGTGTATTGTCTCATACTGAGGTGATGGTAAACCAGGGCGATTGCCCGAGTGTCAATCATTAATGTGTAATAAAGCATAATTTTTGGAAATTTTTCTGAGTATCGCATTTTGTCCATAATGTAGCCGCTTTCCTGTGAATCTCTTTTCACAAATCTCTTTTTTGGTCTGCATGTTTTTTGGCTACTGGATGGAAGCCATATATTGGGTGATACAGTAATTTATATTTGAACCTCTAAATTTATCTTTTACTATGGCCCCATGAGATGCCCCTGGTACCTTTTTCATAGGCTTTTTTGAGTTTGGGTAAGGACACAGGGGCCCCATGATCCCCTATTGCCTGAGGGCCCCATGAGTTGTCAGTCCGCCCCTGGTCACAACTGAGCTCCTCGATAATCAGTCTTGGGTGAACTATACAATCTCTGTACAATCTCTTTCAAGCTTACCAAAAACTTTGAAACATGGTAACAAACCTTAACAAATAATTTCATTTGAATCAAATCAAGTAGATCTTTACATTACGTAGCAGATGCTAGATCTAAAGCAGACTGGAAAATCAGATTGTATAGTTTATGGTCACGTTTAGATCTACTGTGGCGGACTGACCATTTGGAAACTCGGGCATTGCCCGAGGGCCCGGGGTCAGTAGGGGGCCCCATGAGATGCCCCTGGTACCTTTTTCATAGGCTTTTTTTAGTTTGGGCAAGGACACAGGGGCCCCATGATCCCCTATTGCCCGGGGGCCCCATGAGTTTTCAGTCCGCCCCTGCATGGGAGTGCCCGATTTAATACCGATTAGAGGGAATGTTTATGTTTGGCATAATATCACATAAGCGTACCATACACTATACCAGGGATACTGAAATAAAATTCATAGAGGTCCGACCAGTAAGATTTTCTTCCAACAGAGGTCCAAACCGCATTTTTTTTTTTTCAGCCCTCTCCTACTTTATATCACAATCCCTATAATTCAGTGTCCTCAGCTTATAATAAAGCTTACCTATAGGTAAAATAAATATTAGCCCCTTCGGATAGGTGGCACATGCGCTCTGAAGGATTGGTATACCTGTTCTGTTCCTTCAGAGCACTGTGCTGTGGCCTGGGACTCCTGCACGTATACGCGGGAGTGACGTCATTGCGTCTCAGCCAGTCAGCTGGCCAGAGCTCGCAAACCTGTAAGCAAGACCAGATGAAGATGGAAGCCCTGGGGAGCAGTGACAGCACTCCACTGGAGGGCTTTGTTTCAAGGTAAGTCCTTTCTAAGGTGCTAGTATGCAATGCATATAGTACTAGCACATTATGCCTTTACCATGCAGGGGGTGTTTTTTTCTTTTTCTTCTTTTTGATGCGGTTTACTAACGCTTAAAGAACTGTGCTTTATAGATTGGTTACCATGCACAACTGCACCAGATTCTGAGTGCTCCATTCTTAGCAAATCTCCCACACAAACTGGAACCAAACGGTGTCATCAAATACTACAATAGAGCAGACAGCTACTGAAAATCTGCCACAAACAAGTCTTTTTTGGTGTATTATGTAATGTAATCTTGATGAGATACGGTCTTTAGTTTTTTCCATTTTTATTTATGATGTTTTGTTATCAAAACTGATTTTTAAAAAATCTTCTCTTCTGTCTAATGAAATCTGCTCCCATTATGTCATTTATGGATCTCCAAGTTTCATAATTGGCTGTAATTTCCTGACATTTCGGATATAATGAATTTAACTGTTTTTAGGTTTCTTTATCTCTCTATAAATTTATATGTAAATCAATATACATTTTTGTCTGTCTTGTAGCCCTGAATGTGGAGGAGATCTTTGAGCCCCCTGGAAGGTGTCGCCTACTTTAGATTTTCTTGTTAATCAGTAAGAAACGTTTTGGACTGATCTTCAGTGGGCACTCTAGTGGATCTAAAATCCTGACTTACTATTAAAGAAGAATTCCACGTATGGAAATTTTATACATCGCTACATTGTTCCAGCTTGGACCAGTGTAACTATGTACAGTATCGTACATCCTTTAGAGATTCCTCCAAAAACTGGAAATCACCAAAAAGAAACGTCGCTAGTACAATGATCTCCACTACCTTCTTGCTCCTGTGCTGAGTGGCTGCCTTGCTGCATTGTGATTACAGGAGGTCAGCTGCTTGACACAGGCACTGTTCAAAAAAACACTTTGCATTCTCCAAATGAATGTAATGCGTTCTCTGATTGGATGAGGCAGTGAGGCGGGGTGGTGATGACATCATGCTTTCCACCTCATCCAACCAAAGAATGCTTTGCGTTCATTCAGAAAATGTAAAGCATTTTCTGAATGAATGCAAAGCGCTTTATGGCTGGATGAGGTGGAGAGCATCACATCACCATCCCGCCTTGCCACCTCATCCAACCAGAGAAGGCTCTCTCTGAATGGCACGTTCTCTGAATAGTGCCTATGTTGAGCGGCCAACCTCCTGTGTTCACAATGCAGCAGAGCAGCTGCTCCGCACAGTACCTGGAAGCTAGTGGAGATTACTAGAATATCAGTGTAGTAGCAGCATAGTTGTGGTGTAGTAGTGGTGTCTACTTCAGTGATTTACAGCTTCCAGGGGCATCATTGTGGTATGATAAATACTGTACATAGTGAAAAGCATATCTTATGGTGCTGCTCCAAGCTGTGGATGGAAGGAAAAAGATCACCCCACCGGCAAGTGAGAAGAGGGGAGCATGAGTCCGAGCAATTCCAGTGTCAGCCCACCAGGCCGAAACGGTGGCTGAGGCCATTTCTTAACATTGGACTCCTGGGGTCGGTTGAGCAGCGTCCATCCCTTCACTTATATACTGTACATAGTTATCTTTCTAACAATGCAACTATGTAAAAAAATCCATACCTGAAATACTTCTTTAAAAGAGTATTAAACCCAAATCTACACATTACATTGCAGCTTACACTTTCTTAGATGTGATGGCTGCATTCATTTTCTTTTTTAGGCTTTCTTTCTTCTATTTTCACCTGGTGATCCAGCCAGTAAGTCTGTTGTTGTTCAAAAGAACAAGCTCTCCAGCTGAATGTATCAATTACAGATGGGACAAAACATTTAACACTGACAGGGGTACTTACAATGATCAGCTTTCATTTATGTAAAACCTTTATTCCAAGAGAGAAAAACTGTTAGCTGTATCTGCTTTATAATGTATTAGCCAGAGTTTGGCTTCAGTTTTTTAGTGTATCTAAATCTGTCAGTACATCTAACACCCAGCTCACCCCCCCCCAAACTGATAATGCTGCTGTCTGCTGTGCTGCTTCATCCAGAGTGGGGGGGCTCTAATACAGGAGGCGTGTTACTGGCCAGATCACCAGGTGATTACACAGGGGAAAAAAGCCTAAAAAAAGAAAACTAATGCAGCTGCCACATCTAATGATTGGTAAGCTGCAATATATTACATTTCCGGTTTTGGGTTTAATATCACTTTGAGGAATTGTCTGGTTATGTTCAAGAATGACTCCACCAGAGCTCTGTACCCTATATGAATCCACCTGACTTACCTCAACCATGAAATACTAATTGTATCTACTGTCTGATTTATACATTCTGTATTCCAGTAATAAAAACCTGATGGGGGTTCTATTCCTCCTCTACTCCAAAATTTAAGAAGAAGAATACAGTTTTGTCTAGAGACACACTAACACTGTTCTGCTCACCAAGGAGCCAGGTGACCAGGGGCAGACGGACCATTTGGAAACTCGGGCACTGCCCGAGGGCCTGGGGTCAGTAGGGGGCCCCATGAGATGCCCCTGGTACCTTTTTCATAGGCTTTTTTGAGTTTGGGCAAGGACACAGGGGCCCCATGGTCCCCTATTGCCCGGGGGCCCCATGAGTCGTCAGTCCGCCCCTGCAGGTGACTATGCGCTCCAGCAACTATCGGACTTCAGGTGAGGTCTGACAAGCTACTCTCAAGGTGAAGAGTCTGACTCCTAGAAGTGAATGACGATGAATGAGAGTGGTGCAGGAAATGTTTGCGCACGTGTCCTCGATGTGTGATACCTCTGTGCTGGAGGTCCGTCCATAATTATATTAATCCAAAGGATCTGCATGGCATTGAGGGGATTTGGCAGGTTCATGATGGTCGATAAAGTGATCAGACTGAGTGCCGAGATGCTCCTGGAGAGAGATTCAATAGGATAGAATGCATAAATACTGGCTTCATCACATTTCTCACAATTTCAAACACAGACTTATCGATCCTCTGAATACCAGGTAGTGCAATCAGCATTTTTGCTGGAAAGCTGTTGTGAGAAAATCACTAACAGGACAAGCCAAAAGCAAGCCATATTGTAAGGGAATGATCACACATAAGGGTCTATTTATAGAAAATTTGTTGGACGAATATGACAATCATTTTCCCATCCTTGTCGAATCCTGCTTGTATTTTTCTTACTACAGTGATTTCCTGTGATTGTCAGCGCCATCTAGTGGCCATAATGCAGTCTTTTTTCTGATTGAGGGCTTTCAGAAAACAAATACCACATTATATCCACTAGATAGCGCTAAAAACCAATGAAAATACAGACAGATGGGTGAATGCTTGTTACATCCCTCCAACGAATTTCTTATAAATGGATCCCTTAATGACTCTGCCACGGCTTTCTGTATGAGAATACTGAACGTTCAGATGATTTGTTGTGCATAAAGAGGACCTGTCACTTCTTACACATCACTTTTATCAAATTGCCTAAAATAATTTTTATTCCTTTCATATTTATTTTTCGGCTGCCCCAACGAGTTGTCAGCTCTACTGATACCGCCTAAGGAATTCAGATAAACAATCGGGAGCAGTAAAGGTGGCACTTACGTGCTCAGCTGGAAGCGGACAAAGTTTTTGATGTTGTGGAATATTCCTTTCCCTTCTTCTATGGCGTTCCTGCAATGAGACAAACCGATACCAAATCACCAACAAGATAACAGGAGGAGCTTCAACTGGGACAACACAGAACACCTCGCTCTGTTCTCCTCTCTGTCTTGTCTTCCATCTGTGAATCCTGCCATAGACAGGTGACACAGGACTTTAAATGCCAGTCTGGAGGGTGCATGCAGGAAGGATGGACTTCATGGTGGGAGTTTGGAGAGTGCACACAGGGAGGATAGACTTGGCGGGTGGAGTTTGAACTGCAGACAGGGAGGGTAGACTTGGTGGGTGGGATTTGGTGTTTGTACACAGGGAGGATGGACTTCATGAGTACGAGGTTGGAGGGTGTACACAGGGAGGATTGACTTGGTGGGTGGAGTTTGTAGGGTGTGCACAGGAAGGATGGACTTTGTGGGTGGAGTTTGTAGGGTGTGCACAGGAAGGATGGACTTGGTGGGTGGAGTTTGTAGGGTGTACACAGGAAGGATGGACTTGGCGGGTGGAGTTTGGAGGGTGCACACAGGGAGGATGAACTAAGTGGGTGGAGTTTGGAGGGGTCACACAGGAATTATTGACTTAGTGGGTGGAGTTTGGAGGGTGCACACAGGGAGGATGGACTTAGTGGGTGGAGTTAGTGGGTGAAGTTTGGAGAGTGCACACAGGAAGGATAGATTTAGTGGGCAGAGTTTGTTGGGTGCACATAGGGAGGATGGACTTAGTTGGTGGAGTTTGAAGGGTGTACACAGGGAGGATGAACTACATGGGTGGAGTTTGGAGGGTGCACACAGGAATTATTGACTTAGTGGGTGAAGTTTGGAGAGTGCACACAGGAAGGATAGATTTAGTGGGCAGAGTTTCTTGGGTGCACATAGGGAGGATGGACTTAGTTGGTGGAGTTTGAAGGGTGTACACAGGGAGGATGAACTACATGGGTGGAGTTTGGAGGGTACACACAGGAATTATTGACTTAGTGGGTGGAGTTTGGAGGGTGAACACCGGGAGGATGGACTTAGTGGGTGAAGTTTGGAGCAGGGGCGGACTGACCATTTGGAAACTTGGGCACTGCCCGAGGGCCCAGGGTCAGTAGGGGGCCCCATGAGATGCCCTTGGTACCTTTTTCATAGGCTTTTTTGAGTTTTGGCAAGTACACAGGGGCCCCATGATCCCCTATTGCCCAGGGGTCCCATGAGTTGTCAGTCCGCCCCTGGTTTGGAGAGTGCACACAGGAAGGATGGATTTAGTGGGCAGAGTTTGGAGGGTGCACATAGGGATGATGGACTTAGTTGGTGGAGTTTGAAGGGTGCACACAGGGAGGATGGACTTAGTGGGTAGAGTTTGGAAAGTGCACACGGGAGTTGTTGACTTAGTGTTTTGGGTTTAATATCACAGGGGCCCCATGATCCCCTATTGCCCAGGGGCCCCATGAGTTGTCAGTCCGCCCCTGGTTTGGAGAGTGCACACAGGAAGGATAGATTTAGTGGGCAGAGTTTGGAGGGTGCACATAGGGATGATGGACTTAGTTGGTGGAGTTTGAAGGGTGCACACAGGGAGGATGGACTTAGTGGGTAGAGTTTGGAAAGTGCACACGGGAGTTGTTGACTTAGTAGGTAGAGTCATAAATGTATAATCTCCTTGAATTTTAGGTGTTGGGTTTGGAGGGAACAAAAGGATCACCTTTCTTCTTCACAGATCATGGCTTTAATCCAGATTTGATGAGAAATACGACACCGTCAGATCTCACTATGCCAGTTCAATCCAAATAAGTTCCGCAGAATGAACAGATTTCTCATTACTTTCCCCCTCCAGGGTGTTGCCTGTGTATGACCTATGACAGCGGTCACCACATTCCTGTCCGCACTAAGTGACACCAGAGGACAGGGATGACTGAAGTCTATAAGTCATTATATTTAATGAGGAGGCGATGCCTGCACTGATGATCTGTGTACACAGGAAGCACTTCATGTAGAAGTCAGGTGAGTGTGCACAGCGGACAGGTGCTGTGCGGGGGCGGGGGGGCTATCCTGCATTACACTCAATTAACCCGCAGTACATATCCGTTCCGGGACATTAGTGTTGTGTAATGAGACGAAGTGTTCTCTGTACCACCAGATAACCGTATGATCCCCCGCCGAAGAGCAAACAGACCGCCAGCAAGAGATGTGAACCGAACATAATATTCACCGCTTGTACTCTACTCTGTACCAATATTGACTCTTCTCTCAGATCTGCAGAACGTTGCTCCGTCCCATCTACACTCTGGCTGACACATATTACTATATATGCTACACTGACCTCTGGAGAGATCTGCAGAGCATTTTGCCATCCCATCTCCCCCCTGACAGATGCATATTGATGTATTCTGCAGATTCCATCACTTTCCTCTCTAGAGATCTGCAGAACATTGCTCCAACTCATTCCCCTCCTGGAAGATACTGGAGAGAGCTGCAGAACATTGATCTGTCCTATCGCCCTTCTGACACTACTATATATGCTGACCTCTCACATATATTGATATATTCTGCAGATTACTCCATCACTGACCTCTCTAGAGGTTTGCAGAACATTGCTCCATCTCATTCTCTTCCTGACGGATACGGGAGAGAACTGCAGAACATCAATCTATCTCATCTCCCTTCTGACTGACACATATTATATATGCTGCAGAATATTCCATCACTGACCTCTAGAGATCTGCAGAACATTGCTCCATCTCATCTCAGACATGACAGATACATATGATAGATTTTGCAGATTATTTCATAAGTGACCTCTCTAGAGATCAGCAGAACATCACTCCATTTGATCCCCCTCCTGACATATACTGTACATATATTCTGCACACTATCCTATCACTGACCTCTCTAGATTTCTGCAGAACATTGCTCCATCTTATTCCTCTCCTGGCAGATACTGGAGTGATCTGCAGAACATTGATCTGTCCCATCTCCCTCCTGACACATACTACTATATATGCAGACCTCTCAAGGGGTCTGCAGAACATCGCTCCATCTCATCACCCACTCAACAGATACATATTGATATATTCTGTGGATTATTCCATCACTGACCTCTTTAGAGTTCTGAAGAACATTGCTCCATCTTATTCCCCTCCTGAGAGAAACTGGAGAGATCTGGAGAACATCGGTGCATCCCATCTCCCTCCTAACTGACATATACTACTATATATGCTGCAGATTATTTCATAACTGACCTCTCTAGAGATCTGCAGAACATTGCATCTCATTCCCCTCCTGACAGATACTGGAGAGATTTGCAGAACATTGGTATGTCCCATCTCCCTCCTGACACATACTTCTATATATGCTGATCTCTTTAGAGTTCTACAGAACATTGCTCTATCTCATTCCTTTCCTGACAGATACAAGAGAGATTGCAGAACATCGGTGCATCCCATCTCCCTCCTGACTATCACATACGACTATATATGCTGCAGATTATTTCATAACTGACCTCTCTAGAGGTCTGCAGAACATCACTCCATTCCAACACCCTCCTGACATATACATATCGATATATTCTGCAGATTATTCCATCACAGACCTCTTAAGAGTTCTGCAGAATATTGCTCCATCTCACCCCCTTCCTGACAGATACATATTGATATATTCTGCAGATGATCGCATCATTGACCTCCCTGGAGATCTGCAGAACATTGCCCAGTCCCACTGACAGATACATGCTGACATACTCTGCAGATGATTTCATTTACTTACATAATTGTGGAAAAATCATCATCAACCAGGATCATATCTGCAGCCTCTTTACTGACATCTGTTCCGGTCTTCCCCATTGCCACGCCGATGTCGGCTGACTTTAGAGCCACCGCGTCATTTACACCATCTCCCGTCATTCCGACAATGGCGCCTGTGCGCTGCAGAGCCTTGACATACATACAGCATATAGAGACTCAGGAAACCGGCAACAGATAGAATGTTCAATATGCAACTAATATCAATCCAAGGAGGAGGAGCAATATTAACAGTCAGACACGTGTGGACAAATGGAATCAATTGGGACTTGTGTTTGGCCATGCCTCTGCAGATGTGAGACCGGGCAGGAGAGCCATGAATTATCTACATTGTAACAGTTGTCACCGAAACTGAGGCCACCTGGAAATCTCAAAATAGGGACAACAAAGGAGGGATCTCTCCTCATTCCTGTCCTGGTGACCACACAGGAAGTGAAGGAAATCTCCCCAGCAGAGATGTAACCTGTTGGGGAAGGGGGGGGGGGGGGGGGCAGAGGAGATGGAATTCTAACTTCCTTCCCTTCCGTCTTGCACAGTTGTACTGGCTCCTCTCCTGGACTGTAATGGCTTACTCTGATTTCACTGCACACTGTGAGCTTCTCACAATGTGCATTAGAAGCTGCAGCAGCAAGTCAGGTAGAGCACTCCTCATGTCCTGGTTGGAGGACGTCCAGCATCATCCAGCACTTTCTTCCCCAGCCTGACTGGCCCTGGCCCGCCCCTTTCATTCATTGGATTTTAGTTCTTTCAATCATGGAGGCTCAGCATCACATGTGGGCGTTACCTATGCAAATACAAGTCTGCCTAAAAACACACACTCCTCCACACTGCACCCACCCATTTTGCCATTTTGATATTTGCATAGCTCCTCCCAAGGCCCCACCCACTGCTTGCATTATGACTGAGGGCTCTTGAGAGAAGCAGACAGGCGGGGTGCTGTGATGTTTCAGAATGTACAGCACCCTGATGGCCCCTTCCACCAGCCTTGAGTTGCCTGTACTGCATAGATAAGCACACAGACCCAGTAATGGCATCACCGGTTCTAAAATAAGGCATATGATAAAAGCAGAAAGTATTTATTAACCCATTCCCACTGGTGCCTCCTGGCCCTTAAAGAGTTTCAGAAACCGGGAGGCGGGGTTTAGGGATCCTATGACCTCCGTGACGCGTCATCACGGCGGTCTCATGATCGGGAAAGGTCCCAATCAAAAGAGCAGACTGGGACCTTTCCTTGAGTACCGGACATGTGTGCTGGGAGCATGCAGGGTGCGCGCTCTCAGCACATATGTTTTTTGTTAATTGCACGCAAATGTGCGGCTGCTCGGCGTCTAGGCCCAGACGCTGGGAGACCCCACATTTGTGTGCGGCTGGCGTGAAGAGGTTAAATAATGTTATAATGTTAATGTTTGTATACATATAAATAATTGTATTGTTTTTCTATAATCAGTATTTATAGTTTTGTAATTCTATATCTACAGCTAAACTAAAACAAGATAACAGATCCGTAGGAGACATGGTTACCTTGATAATCTTCAGTTTGTGCTTCGGGCTGGTGCGGTAGAAGACGGAGACCTGAGAAGACAAACAGCGCCGTTATCTACAGGATGTAAAATGGTCAAATAAACCTGAGACAGTCAAGGATGTCACACAGACCTTGGTGACCACAGAGGACAAGGACCCTTCATCTAATCCATCCAACTCCTCCCCCGAAATGGCTTTAAGATGCCCATTAGATAGACCGATACTTCTTCCTGGAAAAGTGCCGAAATGTTAGAGAAACATCTGATAACAAAAAGAAAAAAGTCCAAAAAGGTCACTCCGCCCAGAACAGAGATTTCAATGTTTGCTAGAGAGTTAAAGTTCCAATTACATCTCTTAGGGACTCTAATGTTGAATACCACTGCCCAGTGCCTATTATGAGGGGTTCCCACCATCCCTGTACTGGGTTACTGGGTCTGTACACCTGCTGTGCCCATTATGATGGGTTCCCACCATCCCTGTGCCAAGTTCCCAGGTCTGTACACCTGCTGTGCCCATTATGAGGGGTTGCCACCTTCACTGTGCTGGGATCCCGGGTCTGGACACCTGCTGTGCCCATTATGAGGGGCTCCCACCATCCCTGTGCTGGGTTCCCGGGTCTGGACACCTGCTGTGCCCATTATGAAGGTTTCCCACCATTCCAGTGCTGAGTTCCCGGGTCTGTACACCTGCTGTGCCCATTATGAGGGGTTGCCACCATCACTGTGCTGGGATCCCGGGTCTGGACACCTGCTGTGCCCATTATGAGGGGTTCCCACCATCCCTGTGCTGGGTTCCCGGGTCTGTACACCTGCTGTGCCCATTATGAGGGGTTCCCACCATCCCTGTGCCAAGTTCCCAGGTCTGTACACCTGCTGTGCCCATTATGATGGGTTCTCACCATCCCTGTGCTGAGTTCCCGGGTCTCTACACCTGCTGTGCCCATTATGAGGGGTCCCCACCATCTCTGTGCTGAATTCTCGGGTCTATACACCTGCTGTGCCCATTATGAGGGGTTCCCACCATCCCTGTGCTGAGTTCCCGGGTCTGTACACCTGCTGTGCCCATTATGAGGGGTCCCCACCATCTCTGTGCTGAATTCCCGGGTCTGTACACCTGCTGTGCCCAATATGAGGGGTTCCCACCATCTCTGTGCTGAATTCTCGAGTCTATACACCTGCTGTGCCCATTATGAGGGGTTCCCACCATCCCTGTGCCGAGTTCCCGGGTCTGTACACCTACTGTGCCCATTATGAGGTGTTTCCACCATCCCTGTGCCGAGTTCCCGGGTCTGTACACCTGCTGTGCCCATTATGAGGGGTTCCCACTATACCTGTGCTGAGTTCCCGGGTCTGTACACCTGCTGTGCCCATTATGAGGTGTTCCCACCATCCCTGTGCCGAGTTCCCGGGTCTGTACACCTGCTATGCCCATTATGAGGGGTTCCCACTATACCTGTGCTGAGTTCCCGGGTCTGTACACCTGCTGTGCCCATTATGAGGTGTTCCCACCATCCCTGTGCCGAGTTCCCGGGTCTGTACACCTGCTGTGCCCATTATGAGGGGTCCCCACCATCTCTGTGCAGAATTCTCGGGTCTATACACCTGCTGTGCCCATTATGAGGGGTTCCCACCATCCCTGTGCTGAATTCCCGGGTCTGTACACCTGTTGTGCCCATTATGAGGGGTTCCCACCATCTCTCTGTTGAGTTCCCAGGTCTGTACTCCTACTAGGATGGCAATAGTGAGTAAAAGGCGAAGGATGGCAATAGTGAGATGGAACATTAGGATGGAAATAGTGGGCAAAGCCTTAAAAGGACAATATTGGGGTGAAGCCTTAGGATGGCAATAGTGAGGTGAAGATTTTGGGTGACAAACGTGGTGCAAAGCCTTAGGATGGCAATAATGGATTCAAGCCTTAGAACTGCAATGGTGAGATGGAACGTTTGGATGGAAATAATATGCAAAGCCTTAAAACGGCTATACTGGGGAGAAGCCTTAGGATGGCATAAGTGTAGTGAAGCCTCAGGGTGGTAATAGCGGGGAGATGCCTTAAGATGGCAGTAGTGGGGTGAGGCCTTAGGATGGGAATGCCTTTTTTTTCCTGACACCATGGTATTGAAGTGATGTTGAGTGCAATACGGTGAACAGGATGCTGATTCCAACAGTAAGATCTTCCACAACCAGCAGATCAAAGAGCACCTGTCATGGATGCTGCCATTTCTGACATGTCCTTAGATGTCTGCCTGTCATTCTGATCCTCTGACTCCAACACCTTGTGTCTCTGAACTGGAACACACATGAAGATAAGGGAGGTCAGAGTAAATTACGCACACTCTTAAAGTACTGAAGCCAGAGGATCAGCATAACAGCCAAGAATCTAGCAGTTTCCGGCTCTATGAATCTGTATAATAAAGAAGTTTGGGATTATCAGAAAACAAATTGCTCATCAGTGAATGTTCCGGATCTTTATGATTTGCACACAGTTTGGTTCCATAAATGATACAATTCTCACTCATCATATGGAGGGAAAACCCATCCCTTGCTCCGCCCTCTTTATTACAATGACAGTTATAAGCCACGGCGTGCATGGCTTTCCCTCACCGATAGCCTGAGCCGTCTCCAGTGCATCTCCAGTGATCATCTTGACGGACACCCCAGACTCCAGCAGGATCTGTACCGCGTCGCTCACCCCACTTCTTGGGGGGTCAATAATTCCGATCAGCCCCAGGAACATCAGCATCCCCAACTCAGGTCCAGAGGCCAGCGCCAGCACTGTAGAGGAGGAGACAAATCCCCCATTAATTTATTGAGTTTGTACAAGTCCCTGTCTGTAGTGACACCGTTATTCAAGCCTGCGACTTTTCAGTGTGGTCACTGCCCCGCCCCCTGACACATGCCTGCACATTCCATCCACCATGGCCCCCCTCAGTTTCTATTTCATGGCACAAATATAGTGCCACATGACCAGGATCATTCAATATGTTAATGCAGTAATATTCCACAGCAACCAATCAGAATTTTTTTTGGTCATCAGACCAATGAAAGATGAATTCCTAAAAAAAAACCTGGACACATATACAAGTCAGAGATCCTCATTCACTTCAGTGACTTCGAATACTGAAGCCAGGACGTTAACCTGCTGCACCTGGCTGTACCTAGCTGGACAATCCCTGGGGTTGCCAATCCCCTGATCTGCTCATAGGTCCTGACACTGAACCTGTGTAAATGCAGCCTTTGTGTTCCCAGCTCCGCCCCCTGAGAGCACTGTAGAACCCCCCACCCCGCAGAGCATGACAAGGAGTTTACATGGCACAGTCATTTGACAAGAAGCTGCAGTCCCCCCCAATCATATGTGAGAGGAGAGATTTTGACTGATTGTCTAATAAGGCGCCCAAGCACAGTCACCTCTCAGCCCCTGGCTTCCCATGTTCTTCTCCTCCTGAAGGTAGAGTGATTTCTGCTGCGGTGTGAGCGCCATTGTCATCCCGCCGCTGTTATACGTTGTACAGTACTGAATCACCTCCTCGAAGGCCCCCTTCATGAAGTATACGTCCTCCTGATTCTATGGGGGAAGAAGAAAAATCATCCAAAATGACAAACCAAAAGAGGATTGGAGACAGATCTGTACATATGGGGGGGGGGGGGGCAATCTGGGCAGAGCCTTACCTCGAGTTTGTCCACACATTTCACCGCCATCCACCTCTGCTCTGAACTGAATGGAATTTCCTTCTTCCGAATGTAATTCTCTCTGGAATTCCCCATACTCATCTACAGGAAGAAATTATCATTACTCGATATAAACTCTTTACCAGAGGAGCTTACACTCTAATGTCCCCCCACAGTCACACACCTATTATTATACATTTATATAGCTCTGGCATATACTGCAGCGCTGTACAAGGAACACTAACCCAGTCATATCAGCCTCTGTGCCAGAGGACCTTACACTCTAAATGTCCCCCTACAGTCGCACACTATTATTATACATTTATATAGCTCTGACATATACCGCCGTGCTGTACAGAGAACACTAAACCAGTCATATTATTATTATTATTATTATACAGGATTTATATAGTGCCAACAGTTTGCTCAGCACTTTACAATATAACGGGAGACAATACAGCAACAATACAGTTCAATACAAGAGGGAAAGGAGGGCCTGATCCTGGGAGCTTACAATCTAGGAGACATATCAGTCTCTGTGCCAGAGGAGCTTACACTCTAATGTCCCCCCACAGTTGCACACTATTATTATACATTTATATAGCTCTGACATATATTGTACTGCTGTACAGAGAACACTGAGCCAGTGACATCATTACCTGCACCAAAGAAGCTTACACTCTAATGCCCCCCCCCCCCCACAGTCACACACTATTTTTATACATTTATATAGCTCTGACATATACTGTAGTGCTGTACAGAGAACACTGAGCCAGTCACATCAGTCTCTGCACCACAGGAGCTTACACTCTAATCCCCCCCCCAGTCACACACTAGTATTATACATTTATATAGTTCTGACATATTCCGTAGTGCTGTACAGAGAACACTGAGCCAGGCACATCAGTCTCTGCACCACAGGAGCTTACACTCTAATCCCCCCCCCCAGTCACACACTAGTATTATACATTTACATAGCTCTGACATATACTGTAGTGCTGTACAGTGAACACTGAGCCAGTGACATCATACACTCTAGTGCCCCCCCCCAGTCACACACTGTTAATATATATTTACAGTATATAGCTCTGACATATACCATAGCACTGTACAGGGAAAAGATTTTAGTGGAAGAATTCTCTATAACACGTATAGAATGACCCCCATCTGACCATATGTACTGTCTAAGTGTCTTCATTCTGGCTCAGACAGAAGCTCCGCCCTCCACGGGGCGAGTTCATCTCAAGGACGCACCGGGCACAAACCAGTTCTAAAGATCCATCATGCGTCGACAACCGGTTCTCAGAAGGAATGACAGCGGTTGTTTGCACAGCGTTAAGATTCTCGGATTATTTAAACACACTAACCACAAGAGGACAAAGTGTAGGATTGCAACGTACCTCGCCAAACCGACGTCACCGGCTCATAAAGAGGACAATAGAAGAGGTGAAACAATGTGGTGACTTCTTGTGAAAGTGACAGTCTTGTTTTCAAAGTTCAGGAGTGATGGAGAAAGTTTAGGTCTCAATCACACTGGACATTTTTAGCGCTGCTGTTAGCGACAACTGGAGTTTTTTTTTTTCCTGTCCCTCCATGTTGGCCAATGTGACCATGTACTCACAGGCTAGGTTCACACCTATGCGTATTTCAGTGCGTTTTCAGATTTGCAGACACACACTACAGTCCATTTAACATACTTTCGTATGGGTCACATTCACATCTGGGTGTTTTCAACCTTGTATTTTTTGGAAAGGGTCTGGGACTTTTTTGCCTGCAGAAGATTGTGTTTTTATTGCAATAGACTTCAATGGAAACGCATAAAAAAAACATGAAAAATACACACATGCATTTTGGTGCATTTCCTGCATTACAACAGACACATCCCCCTAGCAACATTAACACATCCAAAAAAACAAGAAACACAAAATGCATCAAAAATGCGTGTGAACAAACACAAACCGCACCACAAAATGCACCGGGGAAAAAAACGCATCAACTGCAACCTGCATGGGTGCAAACCTAGCCTTAGAGGAGTTTAGAGGCAGAAAAAACCCCACTGCCAGCATGTCCAAGAGCACCAGCGTTTTGACAGAAAAAATGCTTGACACGTGTTAAGGCGCGTTTAGCGTTTGGGAGTCAATTAATTTCAATGGCCAGTATAAACTATTATTCTGGTAAATTTAATTAGCATCCAAGCGCCTAAATGTGTTTACAAGTGTCAACATGGTCCACCTAGTCAAAAGACCTTGTGTACCCCTTTCCTTCTGGCTACCCAAAGCTGACCACCAAGTACTAGATCAGGGGGCTCTCCAGGGAAAGAGGGAGAGAGCAAATATGCTAATTAGATACAATGCTCTCCCTATGTTAAAATAGTATGGTCCAAAATCATCATTATTCATGGCAGGAGGGGATGATGGGAGGGGAGATCCATTGGATCAGTGTGTCCCCAATTCAACAAACCGACCTGGCATGGATGGCAATCCAAGGGGGGTTGCCTCTCAGGACATTTATGCATGCCAGGAACCTGAGCAGATACAGACACTGCCCCTTCTGCATCATCCACGAGGAAACGTCTTACCACGTTTTCTGGGAGTGCTCATTTGCTCAGGCCCTGTTGGGGGCCCTGGAACCTGAACTCAAGGACTTTGTACCACAGACAGCCATCACTCACTTTGGGGTGTTGAATGGACTGTTCTGTGGAACCTTTTCTCTGGAGGACATTGACGGCGCCTGGCGGGTGCTGTGTTGCTTTAAGGACGCTTTATGGTGCGCCAGAAAGCGCCTCATCCACCAGCGGGAGAGGATGTCCATTGAGGACTGCCGCAGACTGATCCTCAGTCTGCTCAGAGACTATTCCTTGATGGACTTTAAGGAGGAAGAGGACGTCTGAAGATTTCCCCCTTCCCCCTACTCCCCCTTGCGTGTCTTTGTCTTTTCAATAAAGCTTCGGGCCTGTGTCTCCCCCTTTCTTCCCTTCCCCCCCCACACACCCGATGCCTATTGTAAATTGTGATTTTCGGTTTTTCGTTTTTTCGCTCTCGTTTATTGCATGACTTAGTACTGTGTATCAGGATGCTATGGTTTTTGGGGTAAAGCGGCGTCATGCATGACGTGGCGGTCTGGGGATTCATCCTCTGCACATCACGTCAGGCATCATACCGCTGAACGAATGTATTTATTTCTGAATGTATTTATTATATGCTTGGAACTGTATTGCTATGTGGTGCACTGAGTCGCAGTACAGGGTGAGATGTACCCCGATTACACGTATCATGTTGTTTTTGATGCTTCTGTAATAAAAGTATCTTTTCAATCAAAAAAAACCGAGCGGAACACTTTTCCTGCACTGCACCTTTTAGGGCTAAGTCCAGGGCAATTTTTATGCTACAGGCCTCAGGGCCTACCCAGTGCACTATTGCATCTGCCACTTTTTTATTTATTTTTTCTCCCACATTTGAATCACTTTCACTTATGTGTGTTCTTCTCACGGATGGAGGGTGAGGGTCCTTGGACCTGCCCTGAAGTCTAGGGGGAGGATGTGTGGCCTTTTGGTTCCTTTCTCCCGTGTTCCTGGGGGGGGGGGGCTCCGGGAGAGCCCCCTGACCTAGTACTTGATGGGCGGCTTTGGCAACCCACAAGGAAAGGGGTCTACCAGGCCTTTTGGCTTTGTGGAGATCTCAGTCCCTGTCAAGAGCCTTGCGCCCTGGGGGATCAGGTCCTTCCCCTTCAGGGGGTGGACTAAAGCACACCCCTAAGTGCACTTTTTTGTGTTGGTGTTTTGCACTTGCACGTTTTTTGTTCACTTACAGGTTTTTCTTTTTTTGCACTTCTGTGGACTTTAAAAAATAAACAAATAAATGCTCTCCCTAAGTTAAAATAGTATGGTCAAAAATCATCCTTATTCGTGGAAGCTGGAGGATGGTGGGAGGGGTGATCCGTTGTGTCTGATCCAACAAAGTGAGCGGGCATCTGGGAAAAAGTAGGGGTTTTCTGGGTGTCAGACAAATTTGCATATATTTCACTAATCCCACACTTCTTGAAAGTGAGGGCTGAGCCAAGCAGAAAGGGGTATGCAAATTAGTGTGACCATGGTCCTTTGGAATCGAATCAGAACACTCTCCCTAAAGTGAAACAAAAATTAAAATAATGTAAAGAAAAAAGAAAAACAAAAAGGGGGGGCTTTTTTGTTAAGGTCAGTGTACTTGTGGGCTTTGAGGAAGAATCCAGGAACATCGTTTTCCGTGCCAAGGTGGAGAATCTTGAGAAAGGTGAGAAGTGTAACTCTTTCTTTTTCAGAAAGCTCCACTCAGGACACACACCTTTGTCGGAGCTACACGAGACCGGAACGCTCCAGAAAGGGAAGGAAGCCGTGATGCAGGTGGTCAGCGACTACTACACCGACCTCTAATCTCCTAAAGAAAGAAGCAGATCAGCAGCCAACAGATTCTTGTCAAGTATCACTAACGTCATTGATCCTGCAGGTTTGTCGGCCACCAACGCTCCCTTGATGTTGGAGGAGCTGCACTCTGCTGCCAGATCCTTTAGGCAGGGAAGGACCCCGGGCTGCAACGGAGCTCTACGTAGCGCTGTGGGATCTCGTGGGCCCGGAACTGCTCTAGCTGTACGAGAAGATGATGGTGGAGGGAAGAATGCCTCCTTCGTTGAGGGAAGGGATGATCACGATAAGGGGGAGGGATGTGATAAGGTTCTGGCCAACAGGCTGAAGGCTGTCACTGGATCAGACTTGTGGCATTCTTGGCCGCGGGATTGCAGACACCCCCCCCCCCCCAACACACCCAATGCTTGTTTGAATTGGTTTATTTGGTAATGTTTCTGCATGCTATGGTTATGTGACGTCCCATCTCTCTCTTGAACGTGGCTTGCAAGATCCTCACCAAGGTTCTGGCCGATAGGCTGAAGGCTGTCACTGGATCAGACTTGTGGCATTCTTGGCCGCAGGATTGCAGACAGCCTAGCGCTTGTCCAGTTCATCAAGGACCGCTGTGTGCACATGGCCCTGGTCAGTCTTGACCGTGTCTCTCATGTTTATGTGCAGAGCCCTGCTCAGGTTTGGTCTTGGGGAGATGTTTTGTTTGTATGTTGACCTTATGTACAATGACATCTGTAGTACAGTGTTGGTGAATGCCTGGAAAACTGACCCCTTCCCGGTCCTCTCTGGGGTCACACAAGGCTGCTTTTTATTTGCTGTATACAGCTCTTCACCAAATGCATCAGACGGAATCCAGAGATCAGGGGGATCACTGCACTGAAGCCAGAGAGAAGGGAAGTGAAGTGTTCATTCTACATAGACAACATGACGGTGTTCTGTGCTCACCAGTGCTCCATCGACCTTGCTCGTCCAGACCTGCGAGGACTTCAGCCAAGCTTCAGGGGCAAAAGTCAACTTCAGGAAGTCAGAGGTCATGCTCTTTGGAAAGTGGTTCCTGCCTTCTTCTGCATCCATGCCTTTCAGCATCAGTACGGACTTCATCAAAATTTTGGGAGTCTGGTTTGGTGCTGAGGGTGCAGCCCTGAAGTCTTGGGAGAAGAGACTGTCCATCGAAGGGAAGACACTGGTACTCCGCAGCGAGATTCTCCCTGTGTTGCAGTACCTTGCCCAGGCCTGGCTCCCACGGGTCAACACCTGCAAGGCCATCACCAGGGTGGTGTTTTACTTCATCTGGGGCACCAAGATGGACAGAGTGAAGTGGGCAGTCATGTTCAAGGAACCTCTCAGGACCTGTTTGCGGTAATGGTGTGTCCGACATCGCCACCCAACTTCTTTGCCTGCAACTGCATCCGCAGGACTTTTTTTTTTCATTTATTTTTTTACTTTCACTTATGTGTGTGTTTTTTTTCTCACGGTGGTAGGGTGTGGGTCCTCCCCTGTTCCTGGGGGGGGGGGGCGTCTCTCTTTGGGAGAGCCCCCGGACCTAGTACTTGGTGGTCGGTTTCAATTCAGAGCGATTCCAGGAGGAGGCGTCACCAGCCACGTCTATTATTAAGTGTGCTGTACATCAATGATCCTCAAAGATTTTAACAAAATTATTTCAAGATTCTCACCCACTTGTGTTCCGTAGATATTGTGCCAGTCTAGTTGTTTCAAGATTCTCACCCACTTTTGTTCCGTAGATATTGTGCCAGTCTAGTAATTTTGCTGAATTCTAAGTGGCTTTGGACATGTAATAAGTAAACCAATCATAAAACACCATGTGCAGTGATTCTAAGGACAGCAGCACCTTATGGATGTCTTGGATGTCTGCACAGACTTACGGGAAAGGCAGAGAGCCAATTACAAGAGCCAGAGGGGACAGCAGCTATATCAAAGTGAACTGAATAAGGGCAGCTATAGTACAAGCGGTACCTTCATTGCCAAGACAAGCAGGGCACCCTCTGTTGGCTGTCCCATCAAGGTGCCATTGCGAATGATGGCGTTGTTGGCGACACATCCAGCCTGTTATTGAGAATAAGAGAATTAATACCTTGGAATACAGACTTTGTCTGATACAGGCAAAACATTCACCATCACCCAAGGGGAACCCCACAGATGACCAGCATAGCAATGCTCTAATTGGATAAAAGACTCTTTAGCTCCTCCCACATCAAACTTCTACCCTCAGGGGCAAAATCTGAATTTACATACACTTTAATGATCTTCACACCAACCCTGTACATGTGGTTAGAATTTCTGCTTGGTTTAATCGCTGTGTCCCCACTGGGAAGCTTCACCCTCCATATTCACCATTATCAGGAACTGATAGGGAATCAGTAATTGTACAGTTGTCACCAGAACAAGAATACAGGGGAAATCCTCCGATGGGGGCACATGTTCAGGTGACAAATGTTTAAGGGGCTTTCTCTCCTCTTCCTGTTGTGTCTCCATGGCATTAAGTGAGACGAAATCTCAATAGTGGGAACAAATACATCAGTAAAAATCTGGAAGGTATGTGAGATAGGCGCTGGATTTTGCTTTCAATGTTTTAAGATTTACAAAGGTCCTTCTAATATATGAACCTCAATAGTTCAGCTGAGCTCTAGGCCAATCCCCCTAATTAAGTAAAAGTCCCCAGGGTAAAATGTCTCGTAAGAGCACCAGACCAATGGTATAAGTCGAAAAAATATTTTATTCATTCATAACAAGTTTATGGTAAACAGACAACACATTCCATGGGCTCTGGCACTCCCTTCATCATGGCTTCTGCAAGGCAGGATGGAGTTTGAGTAGATGAAGTTGACATTCGTCAGGTGCATCTGGAAATCCTGCTACTGTTTCTGTGCACCACACAGGTGTCAACCTGCTCTAATTACTACCCAAACTGTGGTAGATTTGGATCTTTCGAAGTGAGGAAAATCCTTACCTCTACTAACTTTCCTACAGAGATGTTGGAGAAGTCCCGCAACTCTTCATTGGATGGCAGCAAGTTCACAGTTCCCTTCTCGTCATAACCAATGCCGGTTACCTGAGCAGTCAACAGAAGAGATTGCACCACCAATGAGATGAGAGAGAGATACATGGAAAAATCTACAAAATCCAGTCCAAACTTCTCAACTATAAATTAGTTCAACCATTGTAGGCTAAATGAGGCTCCTGGGATACAGCTATCATTATGCTCTATGGAATGATCTCAAAAAAAGTAATCTGTGCTTCGTATAATATCTCCCCCACAATACCAATTTACCAAAAACACAAGATGTCTATTGTATAGAAAAGTTATATGAAAATGATGAAGCTGACTAAGATTAATGATGATACAGAGATCATATTTATCATAATATCCTTTAATCATTGGAGAGAACCCATCTCCTCTGATCATCTATTTTTACATGATATAGCCGAAAGTATGGACACATGACTATCACATATATAGATATATGTTTGTTGGACATTCTACTCCAAAATCATGGTCATTAATATGGAGTTGACCCCCTTCCCCCATGGCCATTTATATAAAGTTGGTTCAAGTATACATGGCCAAGTATGTAAAGAGTTGGCCCTGAACTTGGCCATTTATTTGGAGTCGGGCCCACATGGTCATTTATATTGAGTTGGCTCCCCATGGCCATTAATATAGAGCTGGTTCTACATGGCCATTAATATAGAGTTTGGAATGTGAACTGTGAGGTTATAGACATGAAATAGGAAACCTTAGGAGTCAGACCTGTCCGTTTTGGTTCCACTGAATTCTACTTTTCTTTTTTCGCAAGGCTACAAAAAATATAAAAGACAGCTCACCTCTGCATGTAAGCCATCGGATGTGACTAGTTTGGTGGCAGTCATCTCATTGGCGGTCAGTGTTCCGGTCTTGTCTGAGCAGATAACGTTACAGCAGCCTGGAAATAGTGGGGAATATACAGGGAATCAAGCAGCACCAGTGAGTAGTCAGATTGCTGACAAAATTCTTTGTCCTCATCAGCAGTAACAGGAAGATGTTTGCTGGTCTTATGGTCTAGAAACTCATTCTCAGATATCTACACAAGCTCAACACATTATTTTTTCTTAATATTAAAGAAGGTTTTATCTGGACATTCACAAGGCCCTAGGCTCTTGTCTATGTTCCTTGTGGATGATCTGGTTCATGCTCTGATGGGTCTCGTACACTACCTAGAGTCTCTACGATAGGCAGCTTCTTCACAATGACTCTCTTGTTGGCCATCCTCATTACGCCAAGCGCCAGCGTTACGGTGACAACGATGGGCAGACCTTCAGGAATGGCGGCCACTGCCAAACTACAAGGTAAGAATGAAAAAAACAAAAAAACAAACCAATGACCAACCAGAACAGGAAAACCCCAAAGACAGTCCTTATGATAACCGTACTATGTTTTCTGACTGGCAAGTACTGAGTACTGAACCTTGGGAGGGCAGAGAAGGGTTTGTGTGCCTCCATACCCAGGAAGAACCGGGACTATTACTATGACTTCAGTAGTGCATAGGGTGTTAGGGGAGCACGGTGAACACCTTTCACCTTTGGCTGACCCACACACAGCCTGATGGCAGTTAATTAACCCATATGGAGTACAGAAGGGGATAAAGTTGCTTTGGTAGGATGGATGAAAGCTCTTACAGAGGGCAGACTGATGACTATGTCCCACATAGACTTACATGGACCACAGTAACCCTCCTACACAGACACCAAAGTAATCCCCCTACCTGGCCACCATAGTAGTCCCCCTAAATGGGTGCCCTAGTAACCCCCCTACATTGACACCATAATAGTCCCCCTACACAGATACTGTGGTAGCCCTTCTACATGGACATCATAGTAGACCACTACATTGAGAACATAGTAGCCCTTTTACCCAGACATCACAGTAGCTCCCCTACAAGGATACCCTGGTAGCCCTCCTACACAAATGCCCCGACAGCCCTCCTACACGAATGTCCCTGCAGGCCCCTACCTAAGCCCCCCTACATGGATAACCCTGAAGCCCCCCTATATGGATGCCCCTGCAGCCCCCCTACATGGACACCCCTGCAGTCCACCAACATCAAATAAGATATGGCAGGCAGTTAATGACTGGAGAGGACCAGCAGCTATAAAAGGCCCTTCCAGTCAAACTCCTACCAAGAGGCCAACCGCATCTCTACAATGAAATAGTTCTGAAATGAGACGTTTATTATAAAATGTCACAAGTTACATAACTGAATGATGAAAAACATATTTCCAGAGTGACGGATCCTTTCATCTCTGACATCTCTTTCATGAAAATTCTACAGCTTGTCACTTTGTCACCACATGATTGCTTTTTATGCATTGTTTAGACAAGACTACACGAAGAGGTTGGGGTTTAGTGACGCAATATCTGAGAACGCACCAATCCCAACCTCGGGGGGCCCGGCAGTGTTATGGAGAGGCTTTGGGGTGTTTCATGTGACAGAAAGGGACATAGAGACTACAGGGCAGCGATGTACATAAAGTGCTCAGATCCCGCGTAGTACAAATTGCTCTGTGTCAACTTACCTGACACCAATGGTGAACATACTGAGGAGAGGCTTCCCCTGCAACCAGCCAATCAGCATGATCAACCCTGCAAGAGAGAAATGGTTACAGTGTTAAGAGGACACCCTGACTTTACATCCACTTAAAAGGACAACTCCAAACAACTAACAGCACAACTGCAAACCCTATATAGGAATTGTTTAAAAACTGGTACAAATGTATATCAATATATTCACCCCACTATGCGATATTGATGACTAGGAAACAGAGGGTAACGCTTTTCAGAGCCTGAGATCTCACAGATTTCATACATTGGCCTGCTTTCTGACTACTAGTGAACATCTACACATAGGCTGCATTGCAGGAAGGGAAATCTTAGGATGGGGCCAGCCACGTGTCCCCCCACCTCCCACTGATCAGCTAAAGAGCAGGTAATCCCCTCAATCAAGCCTGATTTCATCTTTCAGCTGGTATGTGGCAACCTAATGATTTCAGATGCTTACACTTGGTCTGGAGGAAGATTGACAACAGGTAGCAACTGCAAAATGTTGGCTTTCCCATTACTTTCTGTCCCGGTGACACCAGGATGAAAGAGGGAGTGAACAAAAACCTGACAGAGGTTCTAATCTTCCACACCCCAAAAAATTGAAAGAAAGGTTCTGACTTTATATAAACTTTATTTAGACACATAAAAACACACAAGACAAGAAACTGGAACACGGCCACCCAGATCTTCTCTTAACAGTCACAAAATATTAGAAATGTACAGTATATTCTTTTCAACACGTTAATAGGAAGATATATCCAAATTGAGAAATAAATATAGATAACCAGACAAGCACATTAAATGTTGAGACAAGCAGTATCCAGCATATTTCGGGGACCAAAGTATCCCCCTTCATCAGGGCTTAGACTTTGATGGCAGAATTCCTATATTGACTATAGTACATTCTCCTAGATGGTGACCAGTATTTTCAGTACGGAGCCACTGTTCCGTTGTTTATGCTCGTCTTCTGATGGAGATCCTCTTCTAGTACTATAGTCCATATAGGAATTCTGCCATATATTCCAATGCCCTGATGAAGGGGGGTACTTTGCCCCCCAGAAACCCATTAGCTACCACTAGTCTTGACATTTGATGTGATTTTCTAAAGCTTGATCTCCTTTCTCATTTGGATAATTTTTATTATTATCCAACAAATCGCACTGCACACATTAAGAGTGACCCCGAGATCAGACAATTCTACTTCATAACTAGCGACCCCCCCAGAGACTTGTCTGGACAGCCACACACAGCTCAGAGAGCTTGGTCAATATCATGAGATTCGTTTCTCACCTATAATACCAAAGGAGAAGAGAGAGAGCTGCTTTCCCAGCTTGTCCATACTCTTCTGCAGAGGGGTCTTCGGGGTCTGAAACAGAAGAGGAAATCATTGGGGGATCACACGGTGACACCAAAGGCTACTGCTATGTGAGCCCACTGTCATAGGAGGGCAGAGTTACTGTCAGGTGAGCAGTCTGTGTGGATTGGTGGTTGTATATGAACGGGAGAGGAGACAGATTCTACACTCATTCTCTGCTATCAGAGGCCATAAATAATCAACCGTCAACAGAAAGTTATTAAAAATTAGAAAGATTTTAGATTGACTCGGCTTCTTGTACCCGCTGTCCTCACAGTATAGAAATGATCTCTCCTTTGCATATCAATAATAGGAACATATGTACAATGAGGGGGTGCCATTCACTAGGGTGCCGTTCCTAACGGAGAACAAGAACCCCTAAATTATAAATCACAGCTGAATATATATATATATATATATATATATATATATATATATATATATATATATAAAAAATGTATATACACATTATATGGTATTCCTGTAGTGTTCCTGTTACTCCTTTTCTGAGAAAGTGGTAACAGTGACCCCCGAAATGCTGGTCATAGGAGATCCCTATTTTCCTGACCACTATGCCATTAGTAGTAATCAATGCATCTTTCCTCAGTGTACATATGAATGCATCCATCCGTACATTATAATGAATGTATCATGGTGTATCTATTCATTATAACGACTGTCCCATGGTGTATGTGTTCATTATACAACTTTCCCATAGTGTATGTGTTCATTATATGAATGTCCCATGGTGTATGTGTTCATTATACAGACTGTCCCATGGTGTATGTGTTCATTATACGATTGTCCCATAGTGTATGTGTTCATTATATGAATGTCCCACGGTGTATGTGTTTATTATACGAATGTCCCACGGTGTATGTGTTTATTATACGAATGTCCCATGGTGTATGTGTTTATTATGCGAATGTCCCACGGTGTATGTGTTCATTATACGAATGTCACATGGTGTATGTGTTTATTATACGAATGTCCCATGGTGTATGTTTATTATACGAATGTCCCATGGTGTATGTGTTCATTATACGAATGTCCCATGGTGTATGTGTTCATTATACGAATGTCCCATGGTGTATGTGTTCATTATACGAATGTCCCATGGTGTATCTGTTCATTATATGAATGTCCCTTGGTGTATCTGTTCATTATACAGACTGTCCCACGGTGTATGTGTTCATTATACGAATGTCCCACGGTGTATGTGTTCTTTATACGACTGTCCCACGGTGTATCTGTTCATTATACGAATGTCCCATGGTGTATGTGTTCATTATACGACTGTCCCAGGTTGTATCTGTTCATTATATGAATGTCCCATGGTGTATGTGTTCATTATACAGACTGTCCCACGGTGTATCTGTTCATTATACAGACTGTCCCACAGTGTATCTGTTCATTATACAGACTGTCCCACAGTGTATCTGTTCATTATACGAATGTCCCACGTTGTATCTGTTCATTATACAGACTGTCCCACGGTGTATCTGTTCATTATACGACTGTTCCACGGTGTATCTGTTCATTATACGACTGTCCCACAGTGTATCTGTTCATTATACAGACTGTCCCATGATGTATATGTTCATTATACAGACTGTTCCATGGTGTATCTGTTCATTATACGAATGTCACATGGTATATCTGTTCATTATACGAATGTCACATGGTGTATCTGTTCATTATACGAATGTCACATGGTGTATCTGTTCATTATACGAATGTCACATGGTGTATCTGTTCATTATACGAATGTCACATGGTGTTTGTCTGTATTATGTATATGTCAAAGGCCTGGTTCACACAGGTGCAATGCAATTTCAGTGGGATTTTGTAGTGCAACTGCAGTGCATTTTTGACACTTATTTAATGTTTATTACTGCAACTCATCCCTGCTGTTATTGGTTGTTAAGCAGCCGGTGTCCGCTGGCATCCTAACAACCATGAGTTATTCCTGCAGGAATTCCTCACTGACAACAGAATAAAAGCAAAAAGCCAGCATTAAAAAAAATAGTCTGGTATGGATTTTAAAGAGGAAGCCCATGCAAAAAAAAAAAGGCACGGGCCCCTTCTCAAAATCCATACCAGACACTTGTCTGAGCATGCAGTCTGACAGGTCAAGAAAGGGGGCCTCTCCCTTCTAAACAATGCTAGGCCACATGCCCTCAACATGGGGGGGGGGGTTAATTTGCCAGAAAGGGGACCCCCCTGGAAAAGCACCTTTTCCCTGTGGTAATGAGGACAAGGACCTCTTCCCCACAACCCTGGCCCAGTGGTTGTGGGGGTGCGGGGGTGACTTATTGGAATCTGGAAGCCCCATTCAACAAAGAGGTCCCCAGATCCCAGCCCCCCATGTAAATGAGTATGGGTTACACAGTACCCCTATTCATTCACCAGACAATGTCAAAAGTACATAAAAACACAACACGTTTTTGACAAGTTTTTTATTAAATAAATAAAAAAAAAAAAGACCCCCGATGCACATCTAACGCCAATTAGATCATCCATCCATTTAGGTCCATGTCATTCATGGTGAACACCACCTGCCAGTGTGGGGGGACCCCATGCATTTCTTTTGTGTTTTATTTTGGCGTTGGGTCCTCCCATTTTTTTTAATGGCTTTGTTTACATTCTGCTGTAATTGGCGAATCACCCGCTGACAATAGGGATGACTCATGGTTGTTAGGACGCTGGCAGGTGCCAACTTCTTAACAACCAATGACTCATCCCTGCTACTGACTGGTTGTTAAGACGTCGACAAGAATGCGAACACAAATCATAGGCAATAGGCAGCAAAAAAGAATTTCCATGCACTTTTGGTGCTACTCTATTGAAGTCTATGGGGTACAAAATTGCACTGCTTTGCGCAGACACCTTCCCAAAAGCTGCATCGCAGTAGAGATCCATTGATGTGAATGGGCTCCATTGAAAACAATGTGATTTCCATGGTCATGCGATTCTGTGCAACTGAAATTGCATTTGAAATCACACTAGTGTGAACAGAGCCTTAACAGTAGCATACAAAGTGATACAAACTACTATATACATTTTTTTATCATACATTAGATATATACGGACCTCTTCCGCTTGCATCATCTTGAAAACTTCACCAAACTGTGACTTTTCACCGACGCTGATGACTAGACCCTGCCGGAAGAAATGATAATATCAAGAGAAAGGAAAAGTACAGCACCTGGCATAGTTCAGTTCTATGTGGAGTCCAGTGTGGGCAGAAAACCCTTGAAGGTTTCTTGTTTATACTGGAAACTTCAACAATGAGGTCTCCATGTTCTAATTCCCAGCTCTGTCTTCCTGGGAGGTTTCCTTCTACCGAAAACAGAAATATCAGCTTTGGGTGGACTAGCCAAAGAGGAACACTGTGTTTAAGTAAATCTCTCCCTCAATCAAATAAGTTTTCCAAGAAAGATTTAATCTATTTCTATGCTGGAAGGGCTGTTCAGTGACTTCCATCTCTCAGTTCAGTTACTTCTATAGCCCAGGGCTGTGTGAGGTCTAGGCTTCTCATAAATAATGATTATTGTGGGCAGAGCTTCCATAGATACACAGAGCTGAACAGGTATACAGTATATACACCGTGGAAGCTTCACTAAAAATCAGATGATATTGGAGATGGGCTCTGACCACACACACCACATACACAGCCCTCAGACCACACACACAGCCCTCAGACCACACACACAGCCCTCAGACCCCACACACAGCCCACACACAGCCCTCAGACCACACACACAGCCCTCAGACCACACACACAGCCCTCAGACCACACACACACAGCCCACAGACCCCACACACACAGCCCACAGACCCCACACACACAGCCCACAGACCCCACACACACAGCCCACAGACCCCACACACAGCCCTCAGACCCCACACACAGCCCTCAGACCCCACACACAGCCCACACACAGCCCACAGACCCCACACACAGCCCACACACAGCCCACAGACCCCACACACAGCCCTCAGACCACACACACAGCCCACACACAGCCCTTAGACCACACACACAGCCCTCAGACCACACACACAGCCCACACACAGCCCTCAGACCATACACACAGCCCACACACAGCCCTTAGACCACACACACAGCCCCCAGACCACACACACAGCCCACAGACCCCACACACAGCCCTCAGACCACACACACACAGCCCTCAGACCACACACACACAGCCCACAGACCCCACACACAGCTCTCAGACCACACACACAGCCCTCAGACCACACACACAGCCCACACACAGCCCTCAGACCACACACACAGCCCTCAGACCACACACACAGCCCTCAGACCACACACACAGCCCTCAGACCACACACACACAGCCCACAGACCCCACAGACAGCCCACAGACCCCACACACAGCCCACAGACCCCACACACAGCCCACAGACCCCACACACAGCCCACACACAGCCCACAGACCCCACACACAGCCCTCAGACCACACACACAGCCCTCACACAGCCCTTAGACCACACACACAGCCCACACACAGCCCATAGACCCCACACACAGCCCACACACAGCCCACAGACCCCACACACAGCCCTCAGACCACACACACAGCCCTCAGACCACACACACAGCCCACACACAGCCCTCAGACCATACACACAGCCCACACACAGGCCTTAGACCACACACACAGCCCCCAGACCACACACACAGCCCACAGACCACACACACAGCCCTCAGACCACACACACAGCCCTCAGACCACACACACACAGCCCTCAGACCACACACACACAGCCCTCAGACCACACACACACAGCCCTCAGACCACACACACACAGCCCTCAGACCACACACACACAGCCCACAGACCCCACACACAGCTCTCAGACCACACACACAGCCCTCAGACCACACACACAGCCCACAGACCTCACACAGTCCTCAAGTCTCCTGGAGACATCAACGTGTATCTAACAATATTTTCTTTTTTGTATGGAGTTAGAAATCCTATCAGGTGTTTTTTGCTGTCCATGTCCCACTGGAAAGATTCACACTTCTATGTCTTGGTGTCACTGAGACAGAAAGTAGTGGGAAATCCAATTCTGAGGTTGTCACCTGAAGAGTCATAGAGGGGAAAACTTTCAATGGGGTCACCTGTTCTGGTGTTTAAGAGGGGAATCCCTCTCACTATCCAGAGGTTCTCTCTCTCTACCTGCCATCTCTCCAGAACAGGAAGTCAGGGGTAACCTCCCCAAAGAGGTACACACAAAATGAAATATTTACATCAACATTTCCCTACAAAAAAACAACAACAAAGTTTTGGCTTTATATATTGTTTAATATCCCCCATACACAATCACCTTTCCTTTGCCATATCGGACAAGCGTCCCCATGAACACAATGTTGCTGAGCGTTGCCAATCCACTGGCTTCATCCACAGACCCATGGGTCTTACTGCATGGCTCTGTCTCACCCGTGAAACTGGATTCATCCACCAAAAGATCCGTCGTCTGAAAAACAAAAGAAAATTTCCAGTTTGTACAAATATCAAAATGATGGTCGGTAACACCAAGAAAAAAATACTTTAAAATGAGATACAAGACAATCCATCTAAACACACACAAATACAGGAAATACAGGAATATTACAGAAAATAAAGTCCTATTACAGGAAATACGAGTTAACCATTTCAGGAAACACAGGAATAATATTATTAGACCTGTGCAATTCGTTTCATTCCGAATCAAAATTCGGTCAAAATGTTTTGTATTTGGAGATTCGGATATATACTAATTTCCAAATTAGGATAGTAAATAATTTAAATCAATACAAAATAATGAAAAAAAATTGTGTCTTAAATAATTCAAATTGAATCGAATTTTAAACTAATTTGAAACTGATTCGAAAACTAAATCAAATTTGAAAACAAATTTGAACTGTAAACATATTACTGTTAATTCTCTTCAAAGGCTGTGTGTACTAGTGTTCGAATATAGCCATCTTCTGAATTTCAAATAGAATGTAATTAAAATAAAAAAACAGAACAGAATAGAAAAGAATAGTCTTGAACATAAAATGATAAAATAAAAAAAGAACAGAATAGAAAATGCAAGAATAGAATAGAAAAGAATAGAATAAAATAGAAAGAATATAGCCACCTTCTGAAATTTGAATTTTGAATAGAACAGTAAGAATATGCTGTCTTTCAAAATTCAAAAAGAATAGAATGAAATAGAATAGAAAAGAGTAAAATAAAACAGAATAGAATAGAACATAAAAAGAATAGAATAGAAAATAATAGAACAAAATAAAATAGAATAAAGACAGAACATGTATCATATTACATATTATAGATGTATTTCAGCTGTGTATTTCCCTGTTTGTGAAGTTCAATTGCATCAGTCGGGGGGGGGGGGGGGGGGGGGTTTGCATGGGATTTACAGATGACAAGGAGGGTAAACACCGGATAATCCAGAACCACCCAGAACAAACAAACTCTCTGAGAATCTGTACAAATGTGAGGATCACATGTGAGAATCCCATTTGTGTGACCCGTCATCTGCTTTTATGATGAAGAAGGACTCAGCCAATAAAGGCAAAACATATCAGTGAAAGGTTAAACCTCCTTCACAAAACAGAAAGATGATCAAAGAGCAAACTAAAAATAACATGTAAAGAACTCCCCATAGCAATAGGTGCAAGAAGAAATACCAAAAATGTGATATGCGTATAAAAATACCAGGCAGTCCCTTGAACTATGGGAGTGGCCATTTTGGGCTGAATGAGGCTTTCTAAGGGACAGCTGAAGGTGATCTTTGGGGGGAACACAGGTAACAGTGCGGATCTCACCTGAACCCAACCAGGTATCAGTGCGGATCTCGCCTGAACCCTCCCAGGTGTCAGTGTGAATCTCACCCAAGCATACACGGGTATCAGCGAGGATGTCACCCGAGCTCACACGGGTATCAGCGAGGATGTCACCCAAGTGCACACAGGTATCAGCGAGGATGTCACCCAAGCGCACACGGATATCAGAGAGGATGTTACCTGAGCGCACACCGGTTTCAGCGAGGATGTCACCCAAGCGCACACGGATATCAGCGAGGATGTTACCTGAGCGCACACCGGTTTCAGCGAGGATGTCACCTGAGCGTACACGGGTATCAGTGAGGATGTCACCTGAGTGTACATGGGTATCAGCGAGGATGTCACCCGAGCGCACATAGGTATCAGCAAGGATGTCACCTGAGTATCAGCGAGGATGTCACCCAAGCGTACACTGGTATCAGCGAGGATGTCACCCGAGCGCACACGGATATCAGAGAGGATGTCACCCGAGCGCACACGGGTATCAGAAAGGATGTCACCCGAGCGCACACGGGTATCAGCGAGGATGTCACCCGAGCGTACACTGGTATCAGCGAGGATGTCACCCGAGCGCACACGGGTATCAGAGAGGATGTCACCCGAGCATACACGGGTATCAGAGAGGATGTCACCCGAGCGCACATGGGTATCAGCGAGGATGTCACCCGAGCGTACACAGGTATCAGCGAGGATGTCACCTGAGCGCACACAAGTAACAGTGAGGATGTCACCTGAGCGCACACGGGTATCAGCGAGGATGTCACCCGAGCGCACACGGGTATCAGCAAGGATGTCACCTGAGCGCACACAACCATAAAGTGTAAAATAATACAGAAATGAGGAAGAGGATGCAAACAGCTTATTTAGTGAAGTTATCCCAAAACTGCTAAACAAATGTCAGCTGAAATATGAGCTGTAACAAGACTCAGATAATCTGTTCAGAAAGAAAACAAAACTTCTACACATCCTTCGCTGGTTAACTCTGAACAATGCACCATTGTTTGATTGCAGAAGCTGCAGGATGAGCACCACTTCTATTTTTTATAATGATGGAGGTTAGACATTGGTGATGAGTCGAATGCTGGGCTCAGACTCAGAACAAATTCACAAACTTAATGAAAGTTTGGATGCCAAAGTTCTCCATTGTCCACTTCCTTCTGTCTTTACGTGGCCAGGAATTCCCTTCATCTATACCAGAATCTTACCCTGGATCAGAAGTCTCCAAGCTTTCCAAACAAAGGGCCATTATACTGCCCTTCAGACTTTGAGGGGGCCGGACTGTGGCCTGTGTAAGTAGAAAATGCCCTCGGAGTAAACAATGCGCCATCCTTGATATCAGTGAAAGGAATAGCGCCCCATCATTGGTACTAGTGAAAAGAACAGTGACTTATCGCTGGTGTCATTGAGAGGAATAGTGCCCTGTTGTTGGTGTCAGTGGAGAGAATAGTGCCCCATCATTGGTATCAATGGAAGGAATAGTGCACCATCATGTGTATCAATGGAAGGAATAGTGCACCATCATTGGTATCAATGGAAGGAATAGTGCACCATCATGTGTATCAATGGAAGGAATAGTGCACCATCATGTGTATCAATGGAAGGAATAGTGTCCCATCATGTGTATCAATGGAAGGAATAGTGTCCCATCATTGGCACTAGTGGGAAGAATAGTGATCCATCGCTGGTGTCATTGGGAGCAATAGTGCCCTTTTGTTGGTGTCAGTGGGGAGAATGGTGCCCCATCATTGGTATCAATGGAAGGAATAGTGTCCCATCATTGGTAATAGTGGGAAGAATAGTGATCCATCGCTGTTGTCATTGGGAGGAATGGTGCCCTGTTGTTGGTGTTAGTGGGGAGAATAGTGCCCCACCATTAGTATCAATGGAAGGAATAGTGCCCCACCATGTGTAACAATGGAAGGAATAGTGTCCCATCCTTGGTAATAGTGGGAAGAATAGTGATCCATCGCTGTTGTCCTTGGGAGGAATGGTGCCCTGTTGTTGGTGTCAGTGGGGAACAAAGTGCCCCATCATGTGTATCAATGGAAGGAATAGTGTCCCATCATTGATACTAGTGGGAAGAATAGTGATTCATCGCTGTTGTCATTGGGAGGAATAGTGCCCTGTTGTTGGTGTCAGTGGGGAGAATAGTGCCCCATCATTGGTATCAATGGAAGGAATAGTGTCCCATCATTGGTACTAGTGGGAAGAATAGTGATCCATTGCTGGTGTCATTGGGAGGAATAGTGCCGTGTTGTTGGTGTCAGTGGGGAGAATAGTGCTCCATCATTAGTATCAATGGAAGGAATACTGCCCCATCATTGGTATCAATGGAAAGAATAGTGCTCCATCATGTGCATCAATGGAAGGAACAGTGTCCCATCATTGGTACTAGTGGGAAGAATAGTAATCAATCGCTGGTGTCATTGGGAGGAATAGTGCCCTGTTGTTGGTGTCAGTGGGGAAAAAAGTGCCCATCATTGGTATCAATGGAAGGAATGGTGTCCCATTATTGGTACTATTGGGAAGAATAGTGATCCATCGCTGGTGTCATTGGGAGGAATAGTGCCCTTTTGTTGGTGTCAGTGGGGGGAATAATGCCCTACATCAGTGGCTGGAGTAGTGCCTCAAGGGCCAGATAAAGACAAGCAAAGGGCCGCATCCGGTCCCCGGGCCACAGTTTGGAAACCATTGTCCTAGACGATATACTGTAGACAATAATGGAGGACCACACTTACCCACACAAAAACTGTGGGATCCCCTCCAAATTAAACACCATACCTTCTAGGTCTGGTATGAAGTGTGTCCCCATAGCCACTGCATCCCAATAGACAACTGAACTGCTGGCACAGGAATGCACCCAACATTTGCGCATTCCTGTACTGGTATACAGTCCTGCATGGGGCACAGATGTAATCGCTCCCTGTGAACAAGGCCTTATCTGACCATGAATGCAGCCTGGCAGGCAACCAGACAAGAGGTGGAACCATACTAGACCACATGCCCTCAATATGGGAAGGGTACTATGCTAAGGGAGAACCTCAAAGACAAAACACCTTGTCCCCATGTTGAAGGGCCTCTTCCCTACAACCTCGGCCTGTTGGTTGTGGAGGTCTGTGGGCAGGGATTCTGCCTCCCCACAAACATGAATGAGTAAGGGGTACGCAGTATAGGAAAAGCAGAGCTTGGCTATGGATCAGTTATGCAGCTGCATAGGGCGCAATCCTGTATGGGGCCACATTAACTGGATTCGTTATTCCATATACTACAGGAATTTCAATTTTACGCTGTTCCTCTTCTAATTCATGATGACTTCTACCATAGCTATCTTCCCCAGAAGCCCCCATTATTAAACATGGGGACGCAGAATTCCGATCACTGCTCGTTAGCTGGAACAGCTGGTTGCCCTGACACATTTCTCTACAGCCATGTGATCCAACTCATGTGTGTGGCCGGTCTCTGATCTCATGCTGAAAAATGTGCCTTTCCCTCCGTGCCGAGATAAAAGAGTTCCTAAACTCTGCAGAACCACTTTCCAAAAATAACCTCAGCATCAGATGAAGGAACTGAGAGCTCCATTGTTTGGCCTTTTCCTTGCTCTCCTGTTTCCAGGGAGCCTTTGAGCAACGCTCGGTTATGGGGAATTTTAACCCTTTCACCGCCATGTCTCTGGGTGGTCAAGTGACAGTGACACATTGATGTCTGGAAATTGGGTTTACTGTTCCCGCCGGTATCAGGTGACCCCTGAATGAGACGCGGGATGTAGAGTAATCATGAAGCAAATCTCACCGTGTGATCAGATACCGTAACATAGATGCAGGGGGTGGAGGTGGGATGAACTCCATCCAGGTGAGTCATAGTGATGAGAAGATTCAGGTAACATCAGGCAGATGGATCACAGTGTGCAGCCGCACTAGATGTTCCCTTTAAAATATTCTGTATCTGTCCTGTATGAATTGCAAGAGCTTGTCTGCAGGGAATGCAGTGCTTTTCATGTGCTGTACTTGGACCCGGTTTTGTGTGATGTCAGCCATTGTAGGGGGCCCATAATTATTGGAAAATACCAGAAATCTCACTAAAATCTTTAATGAATTTAAAATGTTTTTATGAAAAACTCTCAAGGAACATTCAGATAATGAAAAAACTGAACAACTAAAAATGTATTTTTCCTTCAACAAGTTTCAAGATGTGGATACAATGTATGTAATGGATAATGTTGGGATGATTTACTAAAACTGGAGAGTGCAAAATCTGGTGCAGCTCTGCACAGAAAACCAATCAGCTTTCAGATTTTATTGGCAAAGCTTAAGGCTACGTTCACACTAGCCTTGTGTGCAGGCGGCAGAGAGGCGTTTGGGAAGCGTTTTTACCGCTTCCCAAACGCCTCTGCCAATTCTGCACATTACAGCACATGGTGCTGTTCTAACGGGAGCGTTTGCATCGCGTCGCGTTGCGTCGCGGCAAAATGGACGCCTCTGGACGAGTCAGGAGGCTTTGAAGCCTCCTATTCTCGTCTATGGTGCCGCTCCGCAAACGCCCGGCCGGTGTTTGCGGTGCGGTTGCGACGCGGTTGCGGGGCGTTTGCGGAGCGGTAACACCACTCAAACTGCATTATAGGCGTTTGTGGGGCGTTATTAACGCTCGGCAAACGCCTAGCAACCGCCGCTAAACCGCGCATGCGGCGTTTGCGGAGCGTTTGCCGAGCGTTAAAAAACGCTCCGCAAACGCCGGACCAACGCTTGCCAAACGCTATAGGGGCGTTTGGCAAGCGTTGGCAAAACAGCCTAGTGTGAACGAGCCCTAATTGAACAAGCTGAAGTTAGAATCTGATTGGCTACCATGCACAGCTGCACCAGATTTTGCACATCAACCCCAATGCATACGATGGATACTATGCATACGTACCTGCTCCGCAAGGAAACAGCAGTGTTCGATTTAGGCTCCCGTCCGCTCACACACAGTACAATGAAACAACGTAAATCCAGCAAACATCTCCAAGTCCCTAAATGTTTGTTAAACAATCATACAGCTCCATAAAAACAACTCAGTCAGAATGGTCTGGCTCATAGACTACTCTTCAGTACAAAACGTATTGATAATACCTCTCTTTATAGAAGCAGTATACTGTATATAAAACAACCATTTCTATATAGGATACAAGTCTATATCCAATGGTGAATTATTCCAAGGGGAATCCTGGAACCCAACCTGTGAATCCAATAAACTTTTCTTTCTGGTAGACTATCTTTCAGGATGTTTCAAAGAGATGGCCAACAGAGAGGAGGATCTCAGACACCCTTGACACCAGCAGGGAGATGCGGAGAAACACCTGATACCAAAGGAACGGAGCTCAGACACCCTGCCATCAGAGGGGAGGAGATCAGACAACCCAGGCACCAGAGGGGAGGAGCTCAGACATCCCAGGCACCAGAGGGGAAGAGCTCAGACACCCCAGGCACCAGAGGGGAGGAGCTCAGACACCCCTGACACAAGAGGGGAGGAGCTATGACACCCAACACCAAATGGGAGGAGATATGACACCCCAGACCCCAAAGGGGAGGAGCTCAGATACCCCTAACACCAGAGGGAAGGAGCTCAGATACCCCTTACACCAGAGGAGAGGACCTCAGATACCCCTGACAACAGAAGAGAGGACCTCAGATACCCCTGACACCAGAAGTGAGGACCTCAGATACCCCTGACACCAGAGGGGAGGACCTCAGATACCCCTGACACCAGAGGGGAGGACCTCAGATACCCCTGACACCAGAGGGGAGGACCTCAGATACCCCTGACACCAGAGGGGAGGACCTCAGATACCCCTGACACCAGAGGGGAGGACCTCAGATACCCCTGACACCAGAAGAGAGGACCTCAGATACCCCTGACACCAGAGAGAAGGACATCGGATACACCTCACACCAGAGGGGAGGACCTCAGAAACCCCTGACACCAGAAGAGAGGACCTCAGAAACCCCTGACACCAGAGGGGAGGACCTCAGAAACCCCTGACACCAGAGGGGAGGACCTCAGAAACCCCTGACACCAGAGGGGAGGACCTCAGAAACCCCTGACACCAGAGGGGAGGACCTCAGAAACCCCTGACACCAGAGGGGAGGACCTCAGATACCCCTGACACCAGAGGGGAGGACCTCAGATACCCCTGACACCAGAGGGGAGGACCTCAGATACCCCTGACACCAGAGGGGAGGACCTCAGATACCCCTGACACCAGAGGGGAGGACCTCAGATACCACTGACAACAAAGGGAGGAGATCAGACAACCCTGACACCAGAACTTTGATCAGCGGAATGTTTCTAACCTACCATACAAGGAAAACAGTTGGGCAGAAGAAAGCAGGAATAGGACTTAGAAATGGTTAATAAGAAGCTTAGCACAGCACTAGATGCCAAGTGGAAGTTGAAAAGCAAATATTAACATCTATTTAAAAGGGGATTGTCCAACTATTGAATTGGCAGCTTGCAGTGTTTATAGGTACATTCAGTGTGGTGCACAGCAGGCATATTATTCCTCTTAGTGGAACAAATGGTTCTTCAGTTTACTACAATGTAAAATATTCTGAACAGGTGTGAAAAATCCTTCTCCCACCCCCTGGGTTACGCACTACCTGGCTGCAACCTTCAACCGGTTGGTATTGAATGCGGAATCTTAAGTTGGGCATACATGTACAGTTTTTTTTTGTTCTTGAGCGCAAGCGTGGATTGAATGCTTGCTTCCCAGCAGGACAGGTCGACTGAAGCTGGTCATTAGATCTGCTTCTGTTGAACAGATGTCTTGAAATTCAGCCGGTTCCTGCTAAACCAGCCAAATTTCAGTATGTGTGTACCAGGCTTTAACCATTGGACTTCTGTGACCTACCTCTCCCTACCTACTCTGAACCCCCCTACACTTGTTCTTTATATTCCTCTTCCCCCCTATTCTCCAGTACCACCTCCAAACCTTTTTACCTATACACCCTCCCCCCTCCCTACCTGATCCATGCTCATACCCAATAACCAGCCCTTAACCCACCTTTCCTAAGCCCCCATCTTTCACCTTACCTTGCTGATCCTTGGTGATCTTCCTAACCCGGGTTGGGACTTTACCCTTCAACCCCTCTTCTTCCCATTGACTTTTGTAGAATCCATACCTTACCTGTAAACCCAAACCTGTACTTTTCAATTTCCCAATGTCATATTCTCACCCAATACACAGCACATCATCCATATTTATTCTGCTACATATTTGTATTCTGACAAAAACTACTGAAAGGTAAATTCTTCCTCTTTCACATAGTTGGGTTCAGTAACCAAGGTGGTATTGCTCGTTTACTAATCCCAGCCTCAAAGCCGTTTCACAAAAGGGAACTGGAAAAGTCAGTCCTGTCAGTTTCAAACATAAAAGATCCTCCATCGCTAAGTGTGGAGAAGAATTTGAGAACAATTGTAAATGCACAACAAAAAATTCCCTCCATAAGAGGAATGTCCACGCGGCTAACAATAAACCATATAATATGTGAAGAAATGGATATGAAACGCCCCAGGGACTAGGAGGAAGGTGGCAAGTCCTTTCCCACTGCTATTGGGTGACCCCAGGCTTAGACACGGGCGGTGCAACCCAAAACAAATCTGATTGTGTCACTGGTTCTGCTAGTTTGGCTCTGGGGGGGTAATTAACAATCTGTACAGGGAAGCACAAAACACATAATGACCAGGTGAGCACAATACACCCAATGACCAGGTGAGCACAATACACCCAATGACCAGGTGAGCACAATACACCCAATGACCAGGTGAGCACAATACACCCAATGACCAGGTGAGCACAATACACCCAATGACCAGGTGAGCACAATACACCCAATGACCAGGTGAGCACAATACACCCAATGACCAGGTGAGCACAATACACCCAATGACCAGGTGAGCACAATACACCCAATGACCAGGTGAGCACAATACACCTAATGACCAGGTGAGCACAATACACCTAATGACCAGGTGAGCACAATACACCAAATGACCAGGTGAGCACAATACACCAAATGACCAGGTGAGCAGAATACAGAGAACAATGAGAGGCCGAATTACGCAAAGCATCCTTATCAGAGATCTGTTCACTACAAAACCTTCTGTGATATCACATTGTCCAGACAATATGGTCCTTTGTAGTGACACAAAACCAACCTCAGCTGATGCTGCCAAGCTGGGAGAGATTGAATGTCAGAATCCAGCATTTAAAGAGGACCTGTCTGTAGGTGTGTATGAATTCATTAATAAAAAGGACATGCTTGTCATAAATATCCACATGGAGAACCTCCAGAACCTCTGTACATGCGTCTTATATGCTGGGAAGATGCCACACTGGTCTGTAAAAGCTGATGTGTTTCGAGGGACATCCCCTCTTCATCAGAGCTGAACTATTTAGCTCTGATGAAGAGGGGATGTCCCTCGAAATGCGTCGGAATTTTCAGACCCATGTGACATCTTCACAGCCTATAAGAAGCATGTACATTGGTTCTGGAGGCTCTACATGTGGATATTTATGATGACCATGTATTTTTTTTATTGGATTGAGAGTATGATAACCTATTTTTCTCTTCATAAATGGTGTTTAAAGATAATGCACTAGGCCAGTGCGCCCTCTTTTTTTTTTCTATAAGACTACCCTGGTTTGAGGGGGGCAGCAAGGCGTGCTATACACACTGGACACTGGAAGTGGAGTAGATTGATCCAGGAGATTTTCCAGAACAGTTCACCTATATGTGCAGACTCCACCTCCGCAACATCGCCAAAATCCGCACATTCCTAACCCCAGAAATCACTAAACAGCTCATCCACTCCCTCATCATATCACGACTCAACTACTGCAACTCCCTCCTCACTGGCCTGCCTTGCCACTGGCTATCTCCGCTTCAGTCGATCCTGAATACGGCTGCCAGAGTCATCCACCTCACCAACCGCTCCGTTTCCGCCACCCCCCTCTGCCAATCCCTCCACTGGCTTCCGATTGCGCAACGGATCAAATTCAAAATCCTAACACTGACGTACAAAGCTGTCCACCATACTGCCCCGAACTACATCACTGACCTAATATCCAAGTACCGCCCAACATGCACACTCCGCTCCTCACAAGACCTCCTTCTCTTTAGTTCCCTGGTCTCCTCCTCCCATGCCCGCCTCCAGGACTTCTCCAGGGTGTCACCCATCCTCTGGAACTCCCTTCCCCAACCCATCAGATTATCACCTACTCTCCTCTCCTTTAGGTGCACCCTGAAAACCCATCTCTTCAGGGAAGCCTACCCCACCCCCTGCTAACTTCCGACCTCCTCCACTCTTCCTACCACTCCATCCCCCACAGCTATCTCCTCCTGTGCCACCATCCCCTCCCTCCTAGATTGTAACCTCGAAAGAGCAGGGCCCTCAATCCCCTCATGTTTTGCATTGTATTGGTATTGTTCTGTCACATGTTCTGTCCCCCTTTGTAATGTACAGCGCTGAGTGAACTATCGGCGCTTTATAAATACTGTATAATAATAATAATAATAATAATAATGTGAATACCACATCTGAGGGCAGGAGGTTACATTTTAGTCTGCATGATTACATTCCTGACATGTCACAATCTACAACAACATTATCGTTTCTCAGAAAAGCTCCACTTTTTATCATAAAAAAAGCCATCCATGATCTCCTGTCAGGGACATTGCCTAGGCTGAGATGTTATCTGCAGATGTCTGCAGCAGGCAGGAGGAAGCATTTCCTCAGTTTCCCCTCTCCAATGATCAGACTGTACATTGCAATTGTGCAGGGAGTCACAAGCTGAGAGGCTGCAGCAGGGGCTGATCTATGTTAGACATTTGTGAACACCGTCAAGAACTGCACAAGCACCAGGCCTGAGCCTTCAATAAGAATTTTACCCCAAATAACCAAATTTACAGAACACACTGAAGGAAATCGTCCTTCATCTCTCATCAGCTGCCATCTGACAAAAGGTTCCAAAAACAAAAAGAGAATGATACTTTGGGTGACTACGCCATGGTATCTGTGTGACCTGTTACCTCTGTCAGTCTGATATCTGCAGGAACTCGGTCGCCGACCGTCAGGCACACCACATCCCCGGGGACCAGCTCCCGTGCCAGCAGGTGCTGCAATTTGCCATCGCGAATGCTGCGGAGAGAGGAAGCGCATTACCACCTATAACCACATAGACCACGTCCTGAAATCCACAAACCAGCTGATTTCTGATTGGCTGCTCTGGGTCTCTGCTCACTATTGCCTAATTTAAAGGGTAACTTCACTTTGGAGTAAACCTTTGGTGATTGTTTTATCAGTAGAAATGATTTCACATATTTTTGTCCCTTTTCTGCAATTCCCTACCGTCTGTAAAAATTCTTCATTGTCAGTTGGGGTTCTGGTTTAAAGCACAGAGAATGTTTTCCATGACCAGGTTTTCCTCTGTGGTCAGCTTAACCATGTGACCACACTTCCTAACCCACCACGACCCTTTCTGGGGTCTCATTTCTGAGCTGTCACCGAAGATGAGCATGCAATAGCTGAAGCAATGCATTGTGGGACTCAAGACTTCCAAAAAGACTGACAGTCTGGCCAATGACATGCTGGTCAGAGGAGGTTAGTCATAGGGAGTACTAGAGATCTATGGAAAATCGAGGTAGAAGGGGAGGTCTTCTTTAATTAGCCGCTAACACCCAGGGACTCACCAGTTGCATTCTGGGGGAACCAACTTGTTTAACTCTTCCAGAGACTTTTCCGAGCGATATTCCTGGAAAACAGATACAAGTGGGTCAAAACTTTTTTTTTTAATCCCTCCCCCTTCCATGCAAAAATATTTCAGTTTTGGGTGGCACAGGAATGTTGAACCCAATCAATAATTTTCTCTCTTAGCTCCAACTATTGCAGCCATTACAAGAGGGTACTTATTAGTCTCATTGATGGTGAATGCAGCAGGAGGAATGAGACTCCCTCTCCTGGCTTAACAGTCATACAAGCACGTTTGCGGACTTAAAAAAAAAAACAGTCATACAAGCAGCACATACACTGAATGTTCCATCCTGTCCCTCCAATCAAATACCAATTGGTACCAATAGATCAATAAGGAGCCTTATCCCTGCATTGCCTTTCACTAGACCACCTGCACTACTGCCAGACACTGCGCCACTGATAGACTGCACAGTGACATCATGCAGCACAGACTGAAGAACTGACAGTTCAGTGCAGGTCATCACACAAATTCAGATTATTAGTAAAAGACTTATAATATATCTTCCCCCAAACTCCACCTCCCCCCCAATCCCCTCTAAAAGTCAGAGCAGAGAGACTCCCAAGGTGTGAGAACAGCTGCCCTGTCAATGATCTGGCTTCATAATAACAGCCTCAGAGCTCCTGAGTGTGCATAACAGCATCAGACAATAGGGCACTGGAGCATCAGACAACAGAGCACCATTCACCTGACAAGGGGGATATGAAGAACCCATTTCATCCTTCTCTGTACAAAGAAAGGAGGACGGGGGTTCCTCTAATTCTAGGATTGAAGCCGTGTTACAAAGATGGAAGGTGAGATGAATACATAATAATACAATAGGGAATGTATATTATATTCATCTATATATACATTTACCCTCTGATTTATGTCAAGATCACAAAGTGGTGACTGATAGGAACATCAACACTCTCCACCTGAACTGTGAAATACAAACATTTCTGTTCTTGGTACGGGGTGGCATTGTGATAAATCACAGACAGGATGACGGCACGCTGCGCACACAACGTCTCCGCATGAAGGTCAGACTGGCGCTGTATGTATAATGAGGGTGAGGAGGACAGCCCTTCTCTGTGTGTCCGCACACCGCTACATACTGAAATACTTCCATATAACACCTGATTGCAAGACGCCCACACCCCAACCCACCAGAATACCATATAAACACCACATTGGATGCACTAACCCCCCCCACACCTTCGCCCCACCGAATACCTTCACAATCTGAATTACCTCCAATATACCATCCGATTGGAATACCTCCATATAACTTCCCATTAGAATACATTCACACCCCTCCCTACTGAGATAACCCCACATGCTGAAAGACCCCATAGACCACCCTGTTGGAATACTTTCATATAACCACATCCCATCCCACCAAAATGCCTCCACATATCACTCCACCAGAATACCTTCACATACTGCCCCCACTTCAATACCCCCATATATCACCCATTGGAATAAGTCCATATATCACCTCACTGAAATACCTTCGTATACCATCCCACTGAAATACCTTCGTATACCATCCCACTGAAATACCTTCGTATACCATCCCACTGAAAGACCTTCGTATACCATCCCACTGAAAGACCTTCGTATACCATCCCACTGAAAGACCTTCGTATACCATTCCACTGAAAGACCTTCATATACCATCCCACTGAAAGACCTTCGTATACCATCCCACTGAAATACCTTCATATACCATCCCACTGAAAGACCTTCATATACCATCCCACTGAAATACCTTCATATACCATTCCACTGAAATACCTTCATATACCATCCCACTGAAATACCTTCATATACCATCCCACTGAAATACCTTCATATACCATCCCACTGAAATACCTTCATATACCATTCCACTGAAATACCTTCATATACCATTCCACTGAAATACCTTCATATACCATCCCACTGAAATACCTTCATATACCATCTCACTGAAATACCTTCATATACCATTCCACTGAAAGACCTTCATATACCATCCCACTGAAATACCTTCATATACCATCCCACTGAAATACCTTCATATACCATCCCACTGAAATACCTTCATATACCATCCCACTGAAATACCTTCATATACCATCCCACTGAAATACCTTCATATACCATCCCACTGAAATACCTTCATATACCATCCCACTGAAATACCTTCATATACCATCCCACTGAAATACCTTCATATACCATCCCACCGAAATACCTTCATATCCCATAATACCTGCACACACCATCCCACCAATATACCATCACATACCACCCCACTGGAATAACTCCACATACTGAAATACCTTCATATACCACCGTACTGAAATACCTCCATATACCACCACACTGAAATACCTCCATATACCACCCAACTAAAATACCTTCATATACCAGCCCACTGAAATACCTTCATATACCACGCCACTGAAATACCTCCATATACCACCCCACTAATATACCTTCCTATACCACCTCACTAAAATACCTTCATATACCACCCCACTGAAATACCTCCATATACCACCCCACTGAAATACCTCCATATACCACCCCACTGAAATATCACCATATACCACCCCAGTAAAATACCTTCATATACCACCCCACTGAAATACCTCCATATACCACCCCACTAAATAACCTCCATATACCACCCCATTGAAATACCTCCATATACCACCCCACTGAAATACCTCCATATACCACCCCATTAGAATATCTCCATATCCCAAAATACCCACACACACCACCCCACCACAAATACCTTCACATACCACCCCACTGGAATTCCACATACTGAAGTACTGTACCTTCATGTAACACCCCACCAAAATACCTCCATATACAGTACCACCTCATTGGAATAACTTAATTTACTAAAATACCTCCACACACTACCCCATTGGAATAACTCCACATTCCACAAAATGTTTACGTCCCATCCCATCCGAATACTTCCACAAACCACCCCACTGAAATACATCACCTCCATATACTATCCCATTGAAATACAACCATATACCAAAATACCACCCCCTCCCCCTTATACCTCCATATACCCCACTTCCCCACCCAAACTGAAATACCTCCACATACCAAAATCCCCCCCCCCTATTTTTACCACCCCTTTGGAAAACATCCATATACCACCCCACCGAAATCCATCCACAACTCCCAGGACCCCCCCCATACCTGAACAAAGGCCACCGTCACAACAATGAGAATAGCCTGCAGCGAGAAGAGACAACACACAGGTCAATGATCTGGAATGAGCAGGAACTGCCAAAAATAATTTGTGAGTCGAGTGCAAAAAGCCTCAGGGGCCACATTGACGGACTGACATACAAAGATCTAAGGACTAAATATACACTTTCTGCTTGAGGTTCATCCACTGCTAGACAGTCTCACCCAGATGCAGAAATCCCTTCCTACCACATGAGAAGCAGAGGAATCAGAGCCTGCAAGGGAAAAGGGTGGTGGTGGTGGTGGGGGGGGGCGCTAGGATCCCTGGCAGAGAACACTCACATCACTGGGTATGTCACCCAAACTGGTCTGGAACCACTCATAGGTGGAGTGCCCCTTTAAAAAAGATATTGGAAGCCATTCCAACCAATCAATAAAGGAGTTTTGGATCAGACTACTGATTGGTGGGGGTGCCAACAAACTACAGACATGAGACTCAGCATGGGAATAACAAGATCTACATATAATATATACAGTATATATTAGAAGATTCCATTGCAGGCTCCTTGGACTCCTGAGGAAGTTGGGAAAGCCCTCACACATAGTGGGGGGTATTATACAGTGGACATTGGGACTATTCTAATCAGTTTATCACAGTCCACAATCATTGATTTGAACACCATTGGACTTATGTATACTATTTTTGTTTTATGTGAATTTTATTTTTCACACTTGATGGTATTTATCTATTGACATTATTCAAAATTTTTGATTTTAGCGCTTGATTATATCGGTATCGATTGTATGCAGCCACACATCATAATTTTCACTTTCTGTTTTTTGGATTAGCGCTGACCTTATTTAGTTTTTTTTTATATTTTTCACACATAGTGGGGGGCTGATCTGGGCAAAGTTTGTTCAGATTAAATTCATCTGAAGGCAGAACTACCAAATCACCAAAAGCGTCAACTTACCACCGTGATGCTGACCGCGTCCTCGTATTCCTTTGTTATGACACTGACCAGGGCGGAGCCGAGCAACAAAAGGATGAGTGGATTCGTAAACTGACAAAAAAAAAAAAAAAAAAGAAAAGAAGAACATCCAACCTTCATCTGTATATATAAATGATTATTATACATTTATATAACTGAGACATATACTGCAGGGCTGTACAGAGAACAATGAGCCAGGAAATCAGGCTCTTTACCATAGGAGCTTACAGTATGATGTCCCCCAACAGTCACACACTATTATTATACACTTATATAGCTCTGACATATACCGCAGTGCTGTACAGAGAACACTGAACCAGTCACATCAGTCTCTGCACCAGAAGAGCTTACAATCTAATGTCCCCCCACAGTCACACCCTGATATTATTAGAATACCTCTATATAGCTCTGACATAAACCACAGAGCTGTACAGACAACACTAAACCACTCACATCAGTCTCTGTACCACAAGAGCTTACAGTCTAATGTCCCCCCACAGTCACGCACTATTATTATTATACATTTATATAGCTCTGATATATACCGCAGTGCTGTACAGAGAACACCAAGCCAGTCACATCAGTCTCTGCACCAGAGGAGCTTACACTCTAATGTCCCCCCACAGTCACGCACTATTATTATTATACATTTATATAGCTCTGACATATACCACAGTGCTGTACAGAGAACACCAAACCAGTCACATCAGTCTCTGCACCAGAGGAGCTTACACTCTAATACCCCCCTTCCCAGTCACACACTATTGTTATTTTATTTGTATTTATTATATGTACTTCTATAACACCGTTAATTTACGCAGTGCTTTACATATATATTGTACATTGACATCAGTCCCTAACCCTCAAGGAGCATACAATCTAATGTCCCTAACTCACATTCATACATATGCATACTAGGGCCAATTAACCTACCGGCATGTCTTTGGAGGGTGGGAGGAAACTGGAGTACCCGGAGGAAACCCGCACAGGCACAGGGAGAACATACAGACTCCAGGCAGGTAATGATGTGGTTGGGATTCAAACCATCGACCCTAGTGTTGCTAGGTGGAAGTGCTAACCACTTAGCCACTGTGCTGCCCACATTATTATACACTTTTTTATAGCTCTGACATATACTGCAGTGTGATACAGAGAACACAAAGCCAGTCACATCAGTCTCTGCACCAGAGGAGCTTGCACTCAAATACCCCCCCCCCAGTCAAACACCATTACTATTTTTTATACATTTATATAGCTCTGACATATACTGCAGTGCGGTACAGAGAACACTGAACCAGTCACATCAGTCTCAGTACCACAGGAGCTTACACTCTAATGTCCCCTTCTCCAGTCACACACTATTATTATTCTACATTTATAGAGCAGTAGGCGATTTCCCAGCTCTGCTCCTGTATGAGCCAGGTTGTCAGCCAGATGCAGGTGAAGGGGGCAGGCCCAGGTACACGTGTCAGGTATGGACTATATCAGACCCTCTCCCTGGATCTCGGAGGGAAGGAGGGAAGCGTAAATTAATTAATTATATTTATTGATTTCAGCTGCTCTTCAAAATCAAACGCTGCTCAGATTTTTTTTTTTAACCTCACACTTAATTTTTTCTTGCTTGAGGTGTTACAGACCCCCCTTTCCCTCCATGTGGCAGGCCCTGCTGGTAGTTGTAGTCCCTCTGTAGCTGCTGCAGTACAGATGCCCCTCCCTGTATGGTGTGTTATTTAAGTCTCATGCAGAAATGATTACACATCAGCCTGTGATTGGCTGAGAGAAGGCGCGGCGCAGTTGGCCCTGGGGACAGTGTCTAAGTGTGCAGAGAAGTGGATGCAGACATCTCTCCCCTCCCAGAGGACACAGAAACTCACTAAGTGTTTCCTCTCTTCCTTCACTGAGAGTGTAATGGGCTCGCAGTGTTTTGGAGGCTGCATGGAGCGACAGCTTAACCCTGACGGGGAGTGGAATCGATTAGAGAGCTCCTGGGTGAAGTCAGAGAGATCACTGAATGAGTCTGTAATGTGAGTTTATATTACCTAGATGCTGCAGGGACACCATAGAATCATGTGACCAGAGGCTGCAGTCCTGACCAGGGCGCATAGCGAAAGCCCTTCTGAATAGGATAACCAAATTGATGCACTTATCATATCTCACCTGTCCCAGGTACTTCTTCCACACGGGATCAGCGCTGTCCACCTGAAATTCATTCCAGCCATGCTTCACCCGCCGCTGGAGGACCGCGCACTCGGACAGACCAGAGTTCACATCCACCTGTAAATGGAGAGAGCATCAGAATGACAGTGCAGAGGACGGGCTGGTGGGATGGTGTATTGGTTACAGCAGGCAAACCCACCCCATACATGAACATGGCGGGTACACAATTCCCTTCACACTGCCACTGGCTGCAACTGACAGCTCACCAGGTTACGATGTACAAAGCCCCGCCCACCTCCTCCCTGATGCTTGAGGCTGAGGGTGTAGGTGTGCTATGCAGGAGAGGCCTCACCATGTACCTACACCAGTACCCTGTGTTCATACAGAAAGAGGGCTTGGGGTTGATCTGAGGCCTGATGTGCAAGCATTGGGGTTGATCTGAGGACCGAGGTTCATGTACTGGGGGGGGGGGGGGTTTGATCTGATGACTGAGGTTTGTGCACTGGGGGGGGGGGGGTTATCTGAGGATCAAGGTTTGTGTACTTGGAGGGGGGAGAGTTGATCTGCAGACTGAGGTTTGTGCACTGGGGGGAGTTGTTTGAGCCGAGGACTGAGATCCATGCACTGGGGGGGGTTCTGAGGACTGAGGTTTGTGCACTTGGGGGGGGGGGGGGGGTTGATCATCTGATGACTGAGGTTTGTGCACGGAAAGGGGGGGGTTGTTTTTTGATCCGAGGACTGAGATCCATGCACTGAAAGGAGGGGCATCTGAGGACTCAGGTTTGTGCACTTGGGGGGGGGGGATCTGAGGACTGAGGTTTGTGCACTTGGGGGGGGGGTTGATCATCTGAGGACTGAGGTTCATGCACTGGGGGTGGGGTGGGGTGTTGATCTGAGGACTGAGTTGTGTGCCCTGGTGAGGGGGGGGGGGGGTTGATCTGAAGACTGAGGTTCATCTGAAGACTGAGGTTCCTGCATTGGGGGGTTGATCTGAAGACTGCGTTTCATGCACTGGGGTTGATCTGAAGACTGAGGTTCCTGCATTGGGGTTGATCTGAAAACTGAGGTTCCTGCATTGGGGTTGATCTGAAGACTGAGGTTCATGCATTGGGATTGATCTGAAGACTGAGGTTCCTGCATTGGGGTTGATCTGAAGACTGAGGTCCATGCATTGGGGTTGATCTGAAGACTGAGGTCCCTGCATTTGGGTTGATCTGAAGACTGAGGTTCCTGCATTGGGGTTGATCTGAAAACTGAGGTTCCTGCATTGGGGTTGATCTGAAGACTGAGGTTCATGCATTGGGATTGATCTGAAGACTGAGGTTCCTGCATTGGGGTTGATCTGAAGACTGAGGTCCATGCATTGGGGTTGATCTGAAGACTGAGGTCCCTGCATTGGGGTTGATCTGAAGACTGAGGTTCCTGCATTGGGGTTGATCTGAAGACTGAGGTTCCTGCATTGGGGTTGATCTGAAGACTGAGGTCCATGCATTGGGATCGATCTGAAGACTGAGGTCCATGCATTGGGGTCGATCTGAAAACTGAGGTTCCTGCATTGGGGTCGATCTGAAGACTGAGGTCCATGCATTGGGGTTGATCTGAAGACTGAGGTCCATGCATTGGGGTTGATCTGAAGACTGAGGTCCATGCATTGGGGTTGATCTGAAGACTGAGGTCCATGCATTGGGGTTGATCTGAAGACTGAGGTCCATGCATTGGGGTTGATCTGAAGACTAAGGTCCATGCATTGGGGTTGATCTGAAGACTGAGGTCCATGCATTGGGGTTGATCTGAAGACTGAGGTTCCTGCATTGGGGTTGATCTGGAGGTTTGACATGCATGCACTGGTGCTGATGTGATACGAGGACTGAATAGCATGCATTGGGGCTGATCTAAGCTCAGAGGTGCATGTATGTTATGGGGCTGATCTGAGGTATGAAATGCATGCATTGGGGCTGATTTTAGGTCTCCATTGAATGCACTGTGGCCGATCTGACATATAAAGAGCATTCATTAGTTCTGAGGACTGAATAACAATCATTGAGGCTGATCTGAGATATGATATAAATGTGTTGGTTGGGGCTGATCTGAGGACTGAGGTGTATTATGTAGCCAGGTTCTGGACTACAGAAACATTGAGGAGACATTTCCCTCTTTACTCTACTTTCACTTTCTGCTGAATGTTGTGTTGCACTACCCTTCCAGTCAGCAAGGGGAGAACTATAGTGAGAAAAGCATATGGATGTCTATGAAGAACACTGAGAATAATGGAATTTGAAGTCCAGGAACTAAGCCGTATTGTGGAGCTTATGGACCCTTTGCACTATAATTCGCAAGAGACACTAGGGCAAGGAAGAGTGGTGGAACTGCTTCTCTGAGACTGCTCAGGTAGGCTCACTCTCTTGGCACCAAGAAATCCGAGGAGAGCACATCTGCTGCATACTGACCAGGCTGAGAGGACAGACCACCCAAGGCAAGGTAGCACAGACTGCTGCAGTTGTACCTGCACCATTGCCGCAGGGAGACTAGAGCATCCTCCCATCCTACATTTGCCATGGCTGAATCTCCAGAGGCATTATGCAGAGAGACTTAGGAGACCCCTCTTTCTACAGCAAGAGTTCACAGCTGCACCACAGGGGCTGGTGAGAGGGCACTACTCATTGTTTACACTACTAGCTGTGAGTTGCTGGAGGAAGGACATTATACTGCACCTATAACACACCTTTGCTGCATTTCTACTGCATCTATAATGCATCCTGGTTCATTGAAACTGAAGTTAAATGCACCAACACTTCTTAAAGGGCCCCTACAGTAGCCAGCAGAAGAACAGCATAAAGGACTGCCCCTCCCATAAAACTATCATGCCAATCCCCTTTGTTCCCCTCTCCCCTTTTCTTCATTTCTATAAACAATGCTCATCCAGTCACTCTAGGGCTAGCATAGATAATGCCAATTATGTACTTTGGCAGTATAGTGTTCAGTAAGTCAATCATGGCTGCACTTTAGGTGACCTTGTTACAGTTAATGCTGATCGGCATGCTAAGTGTCATCGTATGCCTAGTCCTTATTACTAATCACCGTGTACACTAAATTGTATTATTACCATTGTTAATCCATTTCTATGCTTACTTCTTTACCAACCATATCCAGTGACAACATATTAAGTTTACCTTTAGTAACTGGTTCAGTGCCTGTTTATTTAATATAGTACTACTGGGTACTAAGTATTACTTTCAGTGATCTTCTGTGATATTGCATGCTTTGTACAAAATAATGTGTCAGAGGGGCTGAAGTTCCTAAAGTGGGTGAGACAAAGAACAGAGGACCCATCCTAACCAGTGGCTCCTATAGGGGTAGCACTACAATTGGGACAGATCTGAGGACTGAGGGGCATGCACTGGTGATGATCTGAGGACTGAGGGGCATGCACTGGGGATAATCTGAGAACTGAGGGGCATGCACTGGGGATAACCTGAGGACTGAGGGGCATGCACTGGGGATGATCTGAGGACTGAGGGGCATGCACTGGGGGTGATCTGAGGACTGAGGTGCATGCACTGGGGATGATCTGAGGACTGGGATGCATGCACTGGGGATGATCTGAGGACTGGGGTGCATGCACTGGGGATGATCTGAGGACTGGGGTGCATGCACTGGGGATAATCTGAGGACTGAGGGGCATGCACTGGGGATGATCTGAGGACTGGGGTGCATGCACTGGGGATGATCTGAGGACTGGGATGCATGCACTGAGGATGATCTGAGGACTGGGATGCATGCACTGGGGATGATCTGAGGACTGGGATGCATGCACTGGGGATGATCTGAGGACTGGGATGCATGCACTGGGGATGATCTGAGGACTGGGGTGCATGCACTGGGGATGATCTGAGGACTGGGGTGCATGCACTGGGGATGATCTGAGGACTGGGGTGCATGCACTGGGGATGATCTGAGGACTGGGGTGCATGCACTGGGGATGATCTGAGGACTGGGATGCATGCACTGGGGATGATCTGAGGACTGGGGAAGATCTTGAGGACTGGGGTGCATGCACTGGGGATGATCTGAGGACTGAGGGGCATGCACTGGGGATGATCTGAGGACTGGTTGCATGCACTGGGGATGATCTGAGGACTGGGGTGCATGCACTGGGGATGATCTGATGACTGGGGTGCATGCACTGGGGATGATCTGAGGACTGGTTGCATGCACTGGGGATGATCTGAGGACTGGGGTGCATGCACTGGGAATGATCTGAGGACTGGGGTGCATGCACTGGGGATGATCTGAGGACTGGGATGCATGCACTGAGGATGATCTGAGGACTGGGATGCATGCACTGGGGATGATCTGAGGACTGGGATGCATGCACTGGGGATGATCTGAGGACTGGGATGCATGCACTGGGGATGATCTGAGGACTGGGGTGCATGCACTGAGGATGATCTGAGGACTGGGATGCATGCACTGAGGATGATCTGAGGACTGGGATGCATGCACTGAGGATGATCTGAGGACTGGGATGCATGCACTGGGGATGATCTGAGGACTGGGGTGCATGCACTGGGGATGATCTGGGGATGATCTGAGGACTGGGAGGCATGCACTGAGGATGATCTGAGGACTGGGATGCATGCACTGGGGATGATCTGAGGACTGGGGTGCATGCACTGGGGATGATCTGGGGATGATCTGAGGACTGGGGTGCATGCACTGGGGATGATCTGAGGACTGGGATGCATGCACTGGGGATGATCTGAGGACTGGGGAAGATCTTGAGGACTGAGGGGCATGTACTTGGGATAATCTGAGGATTGAGGGGCATGCACTGGGGATGATCTGAGGACTGAGGGGCATGCACTGGGGATGATCTGAGGACTGGTTGCATGCACTGGGGATGATCTGAGGACTGGGGTACATGCACTGGGGATGATCTGATGACTGGGGTGCATGCACTGGGGATGATCTGAGGACTGGTTGCATGCACTGGGGATGATCTGAGGACTGGTTGCATGCACTGGGGATGATCTGAGGACTGGGGTGCATGCACTGGGAATGATCTGAGGACTGGGATGCATGCACTGGGGATGATCTGAGGACTGATCCTGGTACAGATAAGTGTCTGTTTATTAAAAGTCAGAAGCTACAGTTTTTGCAGCGGATTACTTTTCATTTTCAGAAAACTGACTGGAGCTCCTCTTTAAGTCAGAAAAGTCCCTTCTATTTATGCCAGCCTCCTCCTAATCTGCAACTGTGATCAGACTTCCTGTTAGAGGGTGGCTACGTTCCTTCTCCATGGTCCCACTGTTTGTAGGAATGTAGCCACCGTCTCTTGCTCACTCCTGAGATGGACTATGGATTATGGGACTAATGATTCTGGGATTATGGACTATGGGATGTGGTAGTATGCATAGAGTAATGCAATTGACTGCAACTAACATGCACTGCTCACGTGAGGGGAAAAAGGAGCGGTTTAGAAGGTCACAGAGGATATTACAAGGAGGCAGAAAAACAATTTCATGAAAAATAGACTACAGGGGTATTAAGTAGTAGATGTGTATGAGTGATATTGTTTAGTGTCACTTCAATGTTGATAAGGTTGCTGATCCCGGATTTATATCATGATAGGTGAGCAGGTATGAGTGCGTGATGTCTACATGTGCGTAATGTCACCGATTTCAGGTACCTGTAATACCCAAACATCCCTCCGCCACCACCGACCGCACAATAATTCACAGATGACTTTGCTCCAGCAATTTAATACAAAAAACCTGCCCTCAATGATGCACCTCATCCCCATATGTAATAAAGCTTAAAGGGGGAATCCGATCGCAGGCTAGAATGAAAATGGCTCATTGCCGGATTAACAAATAAAACTAAAGTGAGTCTCACATGTAAATATTTTATCACTTCCTCCTCGTTCAGCCGACTTGCTTCCTTCGCTGTCAATGGTACAACATCATCGCCGTGCTCCACAGACTTCAGCTCACACTGGTCGTCCACCTGCAGCAAGAAAGAAAACATAATATTTGTTGAGAATTATTTTTATATTAGGAGAATTAGCTACAGAAAGTCCTAGTCCCCGAACTCCAGAGCTTATTTTATACATGAATTGCAGCGGGTGAGGGGTGATGAGGGCCTCTGCTAGTGCTGTACCTACCACCCAATGACAGCGGCGTACCTACCACCCAATGACAGTGGCGTACCTACCACCCAATGATGGCGGCCTAAATACCACCTAAAGGAGGTGGCCTAAATACCACCCAAAGACAGTGGCCTACCTACCAACCAAAGATAGTGGCATACCTACCAACCAAAGATAGCGGCATACCTACCACCCATTGACGACGGCGTACCTACCACCCAATGACGACGGCTTACCTACCACCCAATGACCACGGCTTACCTACCATGCAATGACGGCGGCGTACCTACCACCCAATGATGGTGGCGTACCTACCACCCAATGATGGTGGCGTACCTACCACCCAATGACGGCGGCGTGCCTACCAACCAATGATGGCGGCCTACCTATCACCCAATGATGGCGGCCTACCTACCACCCAATGACGGTGGCTTAAATAACAGCCAATGACAGCGGCGTACATACCAGCCAATGACATCGGTGTACATACCCATCAATGACACCAGTGTACATACCTACCAATGACAGCAGTAAACATACCCGCCAATGACACCAGTGTACATACCCGCCAATGACACCAGTGTACATACCCGCCAATGACACCAGTGTACATACCAGCTAATGACAGTGGTGTATAGGAAGCCTACTACAGAGACACGTATATGAATCTACCCAGACACCAACTTGAATCTGCCAAGACACTGATGTGTACCTATGCAGACACTGACATTACCAAAACACTGATATGAATCTACAGAGAGACTGATATGAATCTATTGAATTACTGATCTGAATTAAACATTTACAATCTGATACAATGTCTCAGCTGCAGAGTGATGGGAAGCTATAATCCTTCTATAAACGTTCTACCATCTAGAGCTCATTGGAGGGTTCCCCTAGGACAGTGGTGGGCAACTTTTTTTTTCAACTGAGCCAAATCTCGCCAAAACCACAATTGAAATTTATTTTGAGAGCCACATTTTTAAAACTGAAAATACATCCCCCATATAGTAATTCATCCCCCATAGTAATTCATCCCCCATAGTAATTCATCCCCCATATAGTAATTCATCCCCCATAGTAATTCATCCCCCATATAGTAATTCATCCCCCATAGTAATTCATCCCCCATATAGTAATTCATCCCCCATAGTAATTCATCCCCCATATAGTAATTCATCCCCCATTTAGTAATTCATCCCCCATAGTAATTCATCCCCCCTATAGTAATTCATCCCCCATAGTAATTCATCCCCCATATAGTAATTCATCCCCCATATAGTAATTCATCCCCCATAGTAATTCATCCCCCATATAGTAATTCATCCCCCATATAGTAATTCATCCCCCATAGTAATTCATCCCCCATATAGTAATTCATCCCCCATAGTAATTCATCCCCCATATAGTAATTCATCCCCCATAGTAATTCATCCCCCCTATAGTAATACATCCCCCCTATAGTAATTCATCCCCCCTATAGTAATTCATCCCCCATATAGTAATTCATCCCCCATAGTAATTCATCCCCCCTATAGTAATTCATCCCCCATAGTAATTCATCCCCCCTATAGTAATTCATCCCCCATAGTAATTCATCCCCCATATAGTAATTCATCCCCCATATAGTAATTCATCCCCCATAGTAATTCATCCCCCCTATAGTAATTCATCCCCCATAGTAATTCATCCCCCCTATAGTAATTCATCCCCCATATAGTAATTCATCCCCCATAGTAATTCATCCCCCATATAGTAATTCATCCCCCATAGTAATTCATCCCCCATATAGTAATTCATCCCCCATATAGTAATTCATCCCCCATAGTAATTCATCCCCCATATAGTAATTCATCCCCCATAGTAATTCATCCCCCATATAGTAATTCATCCCCCATAGTAATTCATCCCCCATATAGTAATTCATCCCCCATAGTAATTCATCCCCCATATAGTAATTCATCCCCCATAGTAATTCATCCCCCCTATAGTAATTCATCCCCCATATAGTAATTCATCCCCCATAGTAATTCATCCCCCATATAGTAATTCATCCCCCATAGTAATTCATCCCCCATATAGTAATTCATCCCCCATAGTAATTCATCCCCCATATAGTAATTCATCCCCCATATAGTAATTCATCCCCCATAGTAATTCATCCCCCATATAGTAATTCATCCCCCATATAGTAATTCATCCCCCATAGTAATTCATCCCCCATATAGTAATTCATCCCCCATATAGTAATTCATCCCCCATAGTAATTCATCCCCCATATAGTAATTCATCCCCCCATAGTAATTCATTCCCCATATTGTGTCAATTCACTTACCTTTGCTCCGCGCGTTCCTCTCGCCGTGTTCCCACGCCGTTCTGGTCTTCAGGGCGGACTGTGAGAGGTGAGGAGTTCGTCACGCTGCCCCGCCTACATCCTGGCTGCCCCGCCTACATCCTGACAGCTGCAGAGTCATGACTTTTGGGGCAGCCGCCCGAGAGGAGGGAGGGGGGGCGGCCGCCCGAGAGGAGGGAGGGGAGCGGGCGCCCGGCACACAGAAGAGCTGCATTTAAGTTTGTAAAGAGCCGCATGTGGCTCACGAGCCGCGGCTTGCCGACCACTGCCCTAGGAAGACATAGTGATATCTATGGCCTTGCAGCACTCCAGGAAATCCTTCTACACCACCATAGAACAGATACGCAGTGCACAGACATGGTGAAATATCTTCAATAAAACTTTATTATAAAATTATGTCATACCAATAAAAGTGCTTGGGGAACACACGTACCACATAATCCATCCAAGGAGAGATCTACACACAGAGTACAGAAAATGTCCAAATATTCAACCCATTCAGCCTCAAATGAGCATCCTCTTTTATGTGTTTTAAGGGTGCACTTCCTTCCTCAGGACTACCCAACATCCAAAACACATTCCCCCTAAATAGCCCTTCCCCAGATCAGCAAGAATCCCTTGGATCCTCCCCTCCAAGTATATAAAGATATACAATTGTAACACCCTGCCATGATACCGCTTGCAGGATGTTAAATGGACACACGATGGCAGCAT
>NW_028319287.1:27500-47642 GCF_062004578.1 Staurois parvus | reverse complement strand
GAGGACCTGATGCAGGAAGGGGACCTTCTCGAAGTCTGAGTATTGGAGACCACTGCCGGCCGGTCAGGTGAGAGTCTCCATTCTCGTGGGGGAGCTGCCGAAAAAAAGCCAAAGAGGGGATGAATACATGAGAACCCGTCACAGCAGACGAAAAATCTACACGGGGTTCAAGTGTCTGAAGGACACCAAAATATGCGCGGTGGCGGGGGTGCGCCGAGCGGCCGAAACTGGCCAAAAGAGTGTTATCGGTCCTTTTACGATAGGAAAAAAAAATTCCAATCATGGCCGCCGAAGACGCACGATTTTTAGCTGCAATTTTCCCACGTTTGAGGTTTTTCATAGGTCGCGCGAGTCAAAAAAACGCAACACGTGCGCGTTTTTGATGCATGTCAGGCCTGGTTCACACCGATGCAGATTGCATTTTGCTGTGCGTTTTTGCATTCACGTTTTTGACTATTTGCGTTTGAGGTTGACCAGATTAAAAACGCAAAACGCAACGCGTGCGCATTTTTGATAGGGTTTTCGATGCATTTTTAGGCCTGGTTTTGCAGTTTGTGTTTTGTCAGTTTTGCATGCACGTTTTTTTCTTTTTTGCCCAACTTGTTGCTGGCCAAATTGAAAATGTAAAACGCATCAAAAACGCAACACGTGTGCGGTTTTTATGGGTTTTCAATGCATTTCATGCCTGGTAGACTCCAATGCAGTTTGTTTTGCAGTTGCTTTTGCATTTATGTTTTGACCATTTGCGTTTTTCTTGCCCAACTTGTTGACCAGATAAAAACGCAACGCGTGCGCATTTTTTATGGGGTTTCTATGCATGTCAGGCCTAGTTCACACCGATGCAGATTTCATTTTGTCTGTTTTGCTGTGCGGTTTTTGACTACTTGTGGTTTTAATTTTTTTTTCTTGCCCAACTTATTGACCAGATTAAAATGAAAAAACGCATGAAAAACGCATTTTTGATGGGATTTCGATGCATTTCAGGCCTGGTTCACACCAATGCAATTTGTTTGGCATTCATGTTTTGCGGTTTATTTTTTCTGCCAAACTTGTTGCTGGGCAGATTAAATATGCAAACGCATCAAAAACGCAACACCTGTGCATTTTTTTTATGGGTTTTCAATGCATTTCATGCCTGGCTCACAACAATGCAGTTTGTGTTTTGTCCATTTTGGACACGTTTGACTTGTTTTTCGGTTTTTTATTTTGCCCAACTTGTTCCTGACTAGATGAAAAATGCAAAACGCATGAAAAACGCAAAGAGCATGAACATTTTTTATGGGGTTTTGATGCATTTCAGGCCCGGTTCACACCAATGCAGTTTGTTTTGTCTGTTTTGCATTAACATTTTGACTCTATTTGCTTTTTTTTAAAAAAAAAAAAAAAAAAAAAAAAAAAAATTTTCCCAACTTGTTCCTTGCCAGATTAAAAACGCATCAAAAGGCAACACATGTTTTTGATGGTTTTCAATGCATTTCAGGCCCGGTTCACACCAATGCAGTTTGTGTTTTGTCTGTTTTTGCAGGGCGTTTTTTAATGCTTTTTTTTTTTATTGGACAACTTGAAACGCACGTTTAACTTTTTTTTTTTGTTTTTGCCCAACTTGTTGCTGGGCAGTTGAAATATGCAAAACGCATCAAAAATACAATACGTGTGCGTTTTTGATGGATTGTGCCTGGTACACACCAATGCAGTTTGCATTTTGTCCCTTTTGCAGGGCGTTTTTTTGATGCTTTTTGTTTTTATTATTGGACAACTTGTTGCCGGGCAGATTACAAACCGCAAAACACGGCAAACATGTAAAACTACAATTTCTGCAGCGTCTCCATTGAAGACTTGTGAACCAAAAACACAGAGTTTTGCATTTAAGAGTCCCTGACACTTTCCAAAAACGCAGCAGTTCAAAAACACAAAAAAAAAAACAAATAAAAAAAAAAAAAAAAAAAAAAACGTTAAATGGACTGTAGTGCATTTCTGCAAAAAGCCCTAAAAGACGCATTGTGTGAACCGGGCCTCAAATGGGGGAAGTGCGTTCTTGATGCGATTTTTTTTTTTTTTTTTTTAAACACTTGACAAATATGCACCAAAAATGCAGCAAGCAGGATTTTTATCACACCGCGAGGGAAGCGCAACGGACCAGTGTGAAAACATACATTGAATTTAAAAAAAAAAAGGGGAACACATTTTTCGTGCGCCTTTTCTTTTTTTTTCAAAGCGCTGCCAAAAACTGCTCAGGGGCAAGGTAAATGGCTGAAAATAAATTCATATTAAATTAAAAGGTTGAATATAATTGAAATTATATATATATATATATATATATATATATATATATATATATATATATAGTTTTTTTATTAATAAAAAAAAAAGAAAGAAAAAAATATAAAAAAAAAATTATATATATATTATATTAATAAAAAAAAAAAAAAAATATATATATATATATATTGAAAAAAATTATATATATATATTAATAAAATATATATATTATATTATATTATATTATTATTAATAAAAAATATATATATTATATTATTATTATTATTATTAATAAAAAAATATATATATATATATATATATAATTTTTTTTATAATATATATATATTATATTATTATATTAATAAAAAAAATATATATATATATATATATATATATATATATATATATATATATATATATATTTATTTTTTTTTTTTTATTAATAATAATAATATATTTTTTTTATTAATAATAATAATAATAATAAATATATATTTTTTTTATTAATAATAATAAATATATATTTTTTTTATTAATAATAATATATTTTTTTTTATTAATAATAATATATATTTTTCTTATTAAATAATAATAATATATATATTTTTTATTAATAATAATATATATAATTTTTTTTCCAATAATATATATATATATATATATATATTTTTTTTTTTAAATTAAAGAAAAAAAAATATAATAAAATAAAAAGTCCATTTCAGTTTTGACCAAATGCATCCTGAATTTTTGGTCCAAACAAAAAAAACAAAAACAAAAAAATAAACACAAAATTTTATATTTTGGTGCACCGCTACATGGTAGTATCCCTGTCAAGCTCCAAAAGTGTCCTTTTGACTAGGAGAGGCGACCCCGCCCATTAAAAACCACCGGAATTGAACCCTTCAAATGGCATTGTGGGCCACAAGGGGTTTAAAGCAGAAGTCCAGGCTGAACCCAACTAGTTATATTTGTGCTTCTTCCCCGGCCTCCTAACACCTATGCTGCCTCCTGTGTATGAAAGACGTGCGTACTTACCTATATTCAGCCTGGTCCGGGCAACTGATCCGGCTCTCCTGTATCAGTCGATGGTGGCTGCTGCAGGGGAGAAGAGGGAGCTTCAAAAAAAATAAATAAAAAAAATGGATGTCCCATAGGAGCCTATGGGTGACATCACCGCTCAGGTATTCCAGATGCTGTGAGGTTCTCTCTTCTCCCCTGCAGCTGCTGTGGGCTGACACAGGTTAGTCAGCGTAGGTGTGAGGACGGAGGAGGGAGCGTTGTTAAGACGGTTAGCCTGGAATTCCACTGTAATGGCAATAGTGATTCAGGGAGGTGACCAGGAGGCACTCCTACCTTGCACCCTGTTAAAGAGCAAAGTATTCAGAAATCAAGCCCCCCCCTAATCCCTGGATGTGTTTGAAAATCCAGGCAACCAGGAACAAAAAAAAAAAAAAAAACCCAAAAAACAAAACAAGAACAAAAAAAACACAAAGAGAAAATCAAAACAAAAACAAACAAAAGATGGTTCCCAAAAAGAAAAAACATTTCAAAGTTCTTCCAGGGGTACAAAGGCTTTAGCTGCATCGAGTGACAAAGCCTGATGACTGCCTGGGTTCTCACCACATGCGTTTCAGTTGCTTTTTGCAGCATCCAAAACGCACAAGTAGGGTATATGGATGCCAATGTCATAGTTCACATCAGTGCTTGCAGTTGCAATTGCAGAAAAAAAACACAAAAAAGAACAGGCTGCATTTTTCTGCAAAGAACTATACTGGAACGCGGAAAACGCATCCAAAACGGACCGAATGCATGTCCCTATATCCGCTCTCCCCGGACCCCGCATTCCTATATCCGCTCTCCCCGGACCCCGCATTCCCTATATCCGCTCTCCCCGGACCCCGCATTCCCTATATCCGCTCTCCCCGGACCCCGCATTCCCTATATCCGCTCTCCCCGGATCCCGCATTCACTATATCCGCTCTCCCCGGACCCCGCATTCACTATATCCGCTCTCCCCGGACCCGCATTCACTATATCCGCTCTCCCCGGACCCCGCATTCACTATATCCGCTCTCACCCGGACCCAGCTTCTATACCTGGTCTCCCACAGTACATACAACATGAAAATGCGATTATTTTAGTAAATATAAACTTCTAAATCCCTTTTCTCATCAGCAGTATATAGCAGTCTTGTGACTTCTATCAGTGTCCAGTCGAGCACTGGTTGAAGTGTCTAGGAGGAGTTTCATTCTCCCCTGATTGTTCTATGAGGCTGCATAACCCCTGACCCTCTGTCCGTCTCTGATTGGCCCTGTGCTGATCACATGCACCCTCCCAAGTAAAAAAAAAAAAAAAAAAAAACTCTCCAGCAATACACACCAAACTGAGCCCCCCCAATAGTCATCAAAGCCCCCTCCCGATCCAGCGATGTGCACTGAAGTCTCGGGCCCAGGGGTGGACTGACAACTCATGGGGCCCCCAGGCAATAGGGGATCATGGGGCCCTGTGTTCTTGCCCAAACTCAAAAAAGCCTATGAAAAAGGTACCAGGGGCATCTCATGGGGCCCCCTACTGACCCCCGGCCCTCGGGCAATGCCAGAGTTTCCAAATGGTCAGTCTGCTCCTGCTCGGGACTCCCTCTCATTGGCCGAGATAGAAGTGGGAGCCATTGGCTCCCACTGCTGTCAGTCACAGCCAATGAGAAGAGGGGACGGGGCCGAGTGAATGGACACATGGCGCAGCGGGTGTGCCCATAGCAAGCAATCACCGGGTGCCGGCGAGTACTCACCGGTTGGGACTGGTGACTGACAGACACATACACACAAGATATTTTTTTCGGGGTGTCAGTAGCATCTCTGGGCAGTACTCCCCCTTTAAATGACAGTTACTTACAGGCGTCTGCTCGTTGCAGGTCGTCTCTCTCAGTGCCTGAGGGTCTTTGCTGTGTTTGCAGCTTCTGCCGTTTCTCGGCCAAGGTGGCTGCGGCGGCCGATATCTCCGGAGTCGCCAAGACCCGGCGCGCTCGATCTTGCCAGCTCATCGCCCTTTCCGTTAAACACTGCAGCGCCTCCCCCTCCGGCAGCCGTACGGGCAGCTTCTGCAGAGCGACCAACAGAGACAGGATGGTCTGCAGCCGGGGGCGGCGCGACCGTACGCACAGCGGGCACAAGAAGCGGCTTGTCCCATTCCCACCAGGCCGGCGAAGGGGAGGAGTGTGTGCCGCGGTGAGAAGTCAGTCTGGGGGTGGGGACGCAATGCCCGTGAAATAAGTCCTGGCAGAGTTCGCAGCGGACCATGAGTTCCCCCGGCGGCTCGCCGCAGGCGCAAACGCAACGTCGCTCCATGGAGGAGTTCATCGTCCGGAGCCTCAGGATGCCGGCCTTCTCCTTCTGTTCACCTTCTTTGAAGGCCAGGACCTGAGAGAGACACGAATGTCCGTTACCTGAGCGCAGCGGGCGTTACATGGCGCTCATTCCGCATTACGGACTGTACTCACTATGCAGCCGGGGTCCCGAAGGTCCTGTGCAGACAGCCCCAGGCTCTCCATGTCTGACCGGTACAGACCTCGCTCCTTCTCCTTCCTCCACTGAGCCCTCTTCACATTGCTGGAGGAAACATCCGCACTGGGGCACAGCACCTACAAAACGGACAACCGGGTGAGGAGGCATCCAACTCATGGCGTTCCGCAATGGGGACTTAGGGGAAGGGAGGAGGACACCAAGGTCCAAAGCCAGGACTATCGATCCAAAGTACTCACCGACACCAATTACCAGCAGCCTATAAAGAGTAGGGGGTGGGGGTGGGGGGGAAACATGCAACTTCACACGTTTCCGAACTGCATGTGGTGTGAACAAGCCCTAAAATGTACTCTGAGTTCATGTGTCTGAAGGATGTAACTCCCCCCCCCCCCCCCCAAAATCACCCCTCTTATAGCACTATTGCCTCCCCATCCCCCCTCCTAGAACAATCCCCCTAAAATCCCCCCCCTCCTAGCACAACCCCCTAAATTCCCCCTCCCTCCTAGCACAACTCCCCTGAATCCCCCCCCTCCTAGCACAACCCCCCTAAGTTCCCCCACCTAGCACAACCCCCCCAAGTTCCCATACCTAGAACCCCCCTAAATCCCCCCTCCTAGCGCAACCCCCGAAAATCCCCTTCTCCTAGCGCAACCCCCGAAAATCCCCTTCTCCTAGCACAACCCCCAAAATCCCCTTCTCCTAGCACAACCCCCAAAATCCCCCCCTCCTAGCACAACCCCCAAAATCCCCCCCTCCTAGCACAACTCTCCAAAATCCCCCCCTCCTAGCACAACTCTCCTAAATCCCCCCCCTCCTAGCACAACTCCCCTAAATCCCCCCTCCTAGCACAACTCCCCTAAATCCCCCCCTCCTAGTACAACTCCCTAAATCCCCCCTCCTAGCACAACCCCCCTAAATCCCCCCCCTCCTAGCACAACCCCCCCTAAATCCCCCCCTCCTAGCACAACTCCCCTAAATCCCCCCCAGCACAACTCCCGTAAATCCCCCCCAGCACAACTCCCGTAAATCCCCCCCTCCTAAATTCCTCCTCCTAGCACAACCTCCCTAAATCCCCCCCTCCTAGCACAACCTCCCCATTAAAAAAACCCCACTCCTAGCAAAACCCACCCAAATCCCTAGCACAGCCTCCCTCTCCTAGCACAACCCAAATCACCATCCCAGCACCCCCCCCCCCAATTAAAAAAAAAAAAAAAACCCTCCTAGCACACACAGCCCAGCTCCCTCTTCACAGGATCTGAGTGACAGCAGCAGACGTCAATAGCTACCTTGTGCTGACACTGTGTCCTGTGGAGGAGAAAAAAAAAAAAAAAAAAGGGAAAAATGAAAAGAAGAAAAGAAGAAAAGAAGAAAAAGGGAAAATGAAAAGAAGAAAAGAAGAAAAGAAGAAAAAGGGAAAGAAGAAAAGAAGAAAAAGGGAAAAATGAAAAGAAGAAAAGAAGAAAAGGGAAAAATGAAAAGAAGAAAAGAAGAAAAAGGGAAAAATGAAAAGAAGAAAAGAAGAAAAAGGGAAAAATGAAAAGAAGAAAAGAAGAAAAAGGGAAAAATGAAAAGAAGAAAAAGGGAAAATGAAAAGAAGAAAAGAAGAAAAAGGGAAAAATGAAAAGAAGAAAAAAAAGGGAAAAATGAAAAGAAGAAAAAGAAGAAAAGGGAAAAATGAAAAGAAGAAAAAAAAGGGAAAAATGAAAAGAAGAAAGAAGGGAAAAATGAAAAGAAGAAAAAGAAGGGAAAAATGAAAAGAAGAAAAAGGGAAAAATGAAAAGAAGAAAAAAGGGAAAAATGAAAAGAAGAAAAAAGGAAAAATGAAAAGAAGAAAAAGGGAAAAATGAAGAAAAAAAAAAAGGGAAAAATGAAGAAAAAAAAAAGGGAAAAATGAAAAGAAGAAAAAAGGGAAAAATGAAAAGAAAAAAGAAAAGAAAGGAGAGCAGCGCGGTGAGAGACAGACCCAGGGCAGGACTGCGATTGGCCTCAGGTCAGTATAAAGGTACAATACACTGTTTCACCATCATGCAGCAAATACATGGAGTCGATATTTTTCTAGGCAGACTTTCGTACCTCCAGTAGGGTGAAGCACGAGTTCTTCTTCAGGAAGGTCTTGGCCGCCTTGTCCCTCCAGGAGTGCGCGGCGGTCACTTGTACCTCTAGCTGATGCAGCTCGTCCATTTTCAAAGGTAAGTCCCGGCCCACAGCCACCAGTCCCTCCAGGTCATCCAGGCAAGGGTAATGGTCCCCGCTCTAGGAGAAGCACACAGAGAGGCCTCAACCCCAGCACCAGATCTGCCATCGTGCACACAATCCCGGCACACACACACGACATTCTATCACGTGGTGGGTTTGCGGTCCTGCGTAGGTCCCTGTATAGGTGGCCACGCTGGTGTCACCCTTTACCTGAATCTCATCCACATCGGCACTCCAGGCTCTGGCCTTAAAAAGGGCCTCCTTCAGGCTGAGGGTATTGGGGAGCTGCACCGGGATGTTCTCCGCCTCTTTGATGATCGCCTCCAGTGTTGCAGGCGGATGCTTGTGTCTGAAAAACGAATAAAAAGGAAACAATTAAAGTGAGCGATCCTCCAATACGGCTTCATGTAACCACTTCCCATCTGGCCCCCACATTCACAGCTTGTGCCGCTCCATGGGATCTGGTGCCCGCTGTGTCCTCCGGAACGCCGATTGCTGTAAGTCCCGGGACCTCTGTGTGAGGTCCTGATCATGTGATCATCGATTGGCCAATCAGTGATCACATAAATATAGTAAACACGATGTCACTTCTGACATCATTGCGTACTACTTGTGAAATCTGTGAATGATCACATGGTACAGGGATTGTCACAACAGCCCTGTACCATGTGACAAGCTGTGACCAATCACAGCTCACACAGTAGTTCTCAATGGCTGAAGAAGAAATGGTTGTGAAATCCGTGAATGATCACAGAGGTCACATGGTACAGGGCTATTCACAACAGCCTTGTACCATGTGACAAGCTGTGACCAATCACAGCTTACATAGTAGTTCTCAATGGCTGCAAGAATGCAGCTAAAGACAGAGAAATGATTGCATTTACATCCTTTATGGGTGTAAAGGAGATCAGTGTAAAAAAAGGAAAACAAAAAAAATAATCACCCCCCACAAGTAGTACAGAGTCACTATGGTGACACTGTACCGCTAGGGTGACGGTATGTAAAAAAAAAAAAAAAAAAAAAAAAAAAAAGTAAAAAAATATATTTTGAAAAATGATAATTTTTGGTTATAAACTAATTTGGGTTATTTTCTTTTACTAAAAAGATAACTGAATACATTTTGGCCAAGATTTATGCAGAAAGATTATTTATTTCCAAACTTTTATAAGAAAAACACCTTTTTTCAAAATTGGACATTTCATTTATATAGCAAAGAAAATAAAAATCCCCAGCAGTGATTAAATACCACCAAAATAAAAAAGGTTTTATCTGTCTCAAAAAAAATGCTAAAAAAAATTCATATGGGTCCAATGTTGCATGACCGCGCAATTGTCATTCAAAGTGTGACAGCGCTGAAAGCTGGCCTGGACTGGAAGGGGGGGTGGAAGCGTGCGGACCGGAAGGGGGGGGGGGGGGGGGGGGAGGAGGGGAGAGAAGCGTGCGGACCGGAAGGGGGGGGGGGGGGGGGAGGGGAGGGAAGCGTCCGGGCCGGAAGGGGAAGCGTCCGGGCCGAAGGGGGGGGGGGGAAGGCGTCCGGGCCGGAGGGGGGGGGGGGGGGGAAGAAGCGTCCGGGCCAGAAGGGGGGGGAAGAAGCGTCCGGGCCAGAAGGGGGGGGGGGGGAAGCGTCCGGGCGGAAGGGGGGGGGGGGGGGGAAGCGTCCGGGCCGGAAGGGGGGGGGGGGGGAAGCGTCCGGGCCGGAAGGGGGGGGGGGGGGAAGCGTCCGGGCCGGAAGGGGGGGGGGGGGGGAAGCGTCCGGGCCAGAAGGGGGGGGGGAAGCGTCCGGGCCGGAAGGGGGGGGGGGGAAGCGTCCGGGCCGGAAGGGGGGGGGGGAAGCGTCCGGGCCGGAAGGGGGGGGGGGAAGCGTCCGGGCCGGAAGGGGGGGGGGGAAGCGTCCGGGCCGGAAGGGGGGGGGGGAAGCGTCCGGGCCGGAAGGGGGGGGGGGAAGCGTCCGGGCCGGAAGGGGGGGGGGGGGGGGGGGGAAGCGTCCGGGTCGGAAGGGGGGGGGGGGGAAGCGTCCGGGTCGGAAGGGGGGGGGGGGGGGAAGCGTCCGGGTCGGAAGGGGGGGGGGGGGGGAAGCGTCCGGGTCGGAAGGGGGGGGGGGGGGGAAGCGTCCGGGTCGGAAGGGGGGGGGGGGGGGGGAAGCGTCCGGGTCAGAAGGGGGGGGGGGGGGGGGAAGCGTCCGGGTCAGAAGGGGGGGGGGGGGGGGAAGCGTCCGGGTCGGAAGGGGGGGGGGGGGGGGGAAGCGTCCGGGTCGGAAGGGGGGGGGGGGGAAGCGTCTGGGGTCCGGAAGGGGGGGGGGGGGGGAAGCGTCTGGGTCGGAAGGGGGGGGGGGGAAGCGTCCGGGCCGGAAGGGGGGGGGGGGGGGAAGCGTCCAGGCCGGAAGGGGGGGGGGGGGGGGGGGGAAGAGTCCGGGCCGGAAGGGGGGGGGGGGGAAGCGTCCGGGCCGGAAGGGGGGGGGGGGGGGGGGGGAGAAGCGTCTGGACATGAAGTGGTGAATGTACTGATGAGCGCAGATCTGATCACCTGGCCTCCAAGCACATCTGAGCCTTTTCCTCCCAGCGCAGAGCGATGGCGATCAGATCCTGCAGTTCGCTGCGAGCTTTCTCCACCGCGGGGCTCTCGGCCACCTCCACGGCCTCCTGCAGCAGAGAACGCAATTCCTGAAGCGTGCCCGACCTGCCAGCGACCAGAGCTGCCCGCACCCGCGATAGCCACTCCCCCTGGCGCATGTTCCTCTCCAACTGCTCGGCTTCCGGTGGCAGCACTCCCAGAGAACGGCACCGCTCTACCATGTCCTGCATCTGGGGGGCGCTATCCGGCAGAGACTGCAAGCACTTCTTTGCTTCTTCTTGCAAGACTTTTGCCTTTTCCAAGAGGTCCTGAGAAAGGAGAGAAATAAAAAACAAAACAAAAAAAAAAAACAAAAAAAAAAAAACTTTATGACGCCTCTGTACTGCGCAGTTTGCTGAATATTAGCAGACTGCAGGAAGCATTACCTCCAGCTTTGGCAGCTGATTCAGGACACACGGAAGAGCTTGGATACGATGAATGAGCTTATGTAAACTGTCCAGAGTCACAACCGCAGTGCTACTCCTACAGAAAACCGACAGGAGAAAACGTATCAAAAACATTCATACCGAAGTGCCCCATCATTGGTATCAGTGGGAGGAATAGTGCCCCATCATTGGTGTCAGTGGGAGGAATAGTGCCCCATCATTGGTGTCAGTGGGAGGAATAGTGCCCCATCATTGGTGTCAGTGGAAGGAATAGTGCCCCATCATTGGTGTCAGTGGGAGGAATAGTGCCCCATCATTGGTGTCAGTGGAGGAATAGTGCCCCATCATTGGTGTCAGTGGGAGAATAGTGCCCCATCATTGGTGTCAGTGGGAGGAATAGTGCCCCATCATTGGCGTCAGTGGGGGGAATAGTGCCCCATCATTGGTGTCAGTGGGGGGAATAGTGCCCCATCATTGGCGTCAGTGGGAGGAATAGTGCCCCATCATTGGTGTCAGTGGGAGGAATAGTGCCCCATCATTGGCGTCAGTGGGAGGAATAGTGCCCCATCATTGGTGTCAGTGGGAGGAATAGTGCCCCATCATTGGTATCAGTGGGAGGAATAGTGTCCCGTCATTGGTGTCAGTGGGAGGAATAGTGTCCCGTCATTGGTCTCAGTGGGGGAATAGTGCCCCGTCATTGGTATCAGAGGGAGGAATAGTGCCCCATCATTGGTGTCAGTGGGAGGAATAGTGCCCCATCATTAGTGTCAGTGGGAGGAATAGTGCCCCGTCATTGGTGTCAGTGGGAGGAATAGTGCCCCGTCATTGGTATCAGAGGGAGGAATAGTGCCCCATCATTAGTGTCAGTGGAAGGAATAGTGCCCCATCATTGGTGTCAGTGGAAGGAATAGTGCCCCATCATTGGTGTCAGTGGGAGGAATAGTGCCCCATCATTGGTATCAGTGGGAGGAATAGTGCCCCATAATTGGTGTTAGTGGGAGGAATAGTGCCCCATCATTGGTGTCAGTGGGAGGAATAGTGTCCCATCATTGGTATCAGTGGGAGGAATAGTGCCCCATCACTGGTATCAGTGGGAGGAATAGTGCCCCATCATTGGTGTCAGTGGGAGGAATAGTGTCCCATCATTGGTGTCAGTGAGAGGAATAGTGCCCCATCATTGGTATCAGTGGGAGGAATAGCGCCCCATCATTGGTGTCAGTGGGAGGAATAGTGCCCCATCATTGGTATCAGGGGGAGGAATAGTGCCCCATCATTGGTGTCAGTGGGAGGAATAGTGCCCCATCATTGGTATCAGTGGGGGGAATAGTGCCCCATCATTGTATCAGTGGAGGAATAGTGCCCCATCATTGGTATCAGTGGGAGGAATAGTGCCCCATCATTGGTGTCAGTGGGAGGATTAGTGCTCCAAGGACCAGATAAAAGGCAAGCACAGGGCCACATCGGCCCTGGGACGCAGTTTGGAGACCCCCTGCTCTAGAATGAAGACCCAGCACTCCAGTATCGGTCACACATTCACACTTCCCTACACCGAAACCACCAACCTGGTTGGGCGTGGCTTGTCCAGCAGTTTCTGGGACTCGGTGACACACGATTCGGTTTCTTTGATGAGATTTCTCAGCTCCTGCAACAAATCATTCTGTGCAAATTTCTTCTCTGCAGCCTCGGCCTGTAAAACTCGCAGATGTTCGAGCTCTGAGGAAAAAAAACGAAAATTGAGAACAATTACAAAACAGATCAAAGAAAACAAAAACAAAAAAAGGCCGGGAGTCTCTACCTGTCTTGCCGCCATCTTGGAACTCCAGAGCACGCCGCACTTTACTTTGCCCAGGTGTCGAAGGACTCAGCTCGACCTTTTAACTTGTGTAACATGGCTGGAAGTTCGTCCAGGGTGTAACGATACCTGAAATTCGACAAACCGATAAAAATTGTGATAACTACATCCAGGCAAACACCAAAACACGGCACAGAGACAGACGGCGAGCACGGATTCCTACAGAGATTTCGGTTTCAAAAAACACGCACAAGCTACCTGGGAGAAGGTGAACAAGCGGGTGCGAAGGCAAGCTACCTTGGAGATGGCCAGCGAGCGGGCGCACCACCTAGAAGGCTAGCGAGTGGGCCGTGCTGGCAAGCTACCTAGGAGACGGCCAGCATGGGAGCAGGCAAGCTACCTGGGAGACGGCCAGCATGGGAGCAGGCAAGCTACCTGGGAGACGGCCAGCATGGGAGCAGGCAAGCTACCTGGGAGACGGCCAGCAAGTGGGCACACCGGCAAGCTACCTAGGAATGGCGGCAAGCGAGCAGGCGCGCCACCTCGGAGGTGAACAAGCGGGCGTGCCGGCAAGCTACCTGGGAGATGGCCAGCGAGCAGGCGTGCCACCTGGGAGAAGACCAGAAAGTGGGTGTGCCGGCAAGCTACCTGGGAGATGGCCAGTGAGCAGGCGCGTCGCCACCTGGGAGATGGCCAGTGAGCAGGCGCGTCGCCACCTGGGAGCAGGTGAACAAGCGGGTGCGACAGCAAGTCACCTTGGAGATGGCCAGCGAGCAGGCGTGCCACCTGGGAGAAGACCAGAAAGTGGGTGTAACGGCCAAGCTACCTGGGAGATAGCCGGCGAGCAGTCGTGCCGCCACCTGGGTGCGCCGGCAAGCTACCTGGGAGAAGACCAGGAGCAGGCGTTCCACCTGGGAGGAGACCAGGAAGCAGGCGTTCCACCTGGGAGGAGACCAGGAAGCAGGCGTTCCACCTGGGAGGAGACCAGGAAGCAGGCGTTCCACCTGGGAGGAGACCAGGAAGCAGGCGGTTCCACCTGGGAGGAGACCAGGAAGCAGGCGTTCCACCTGGGAGAAGACCAGGAAGCAGGCGTTCCACCTGGGGAGAAGACGAACAAGTGTGTGCGCCGGCAAGCTACCTGGGACAAGGCCAGCGAGCGGGCGCACCGGCAAGCTACCTGGGAGATAACCAGTAAGAGGGCGTGCCACCTGGGAGATGGCTGGCGCGCGGGCGTGCCGGCAAGCTACCTGGGAGATGGCACAGCGCGCCGGCAAGCTACCTGGGAGATGGCCACAGCGCCCGGCAAAGCTACCTGGGAGATGGCCACATCGCGCCGGCAAGCTACCTGGGAGATGGCCACAGCGCACGGGTGTGCCGCCAAGCTACCTGGGAGATGGCCAGCTATAACAAGCCCAGGTTCGCACAGGAGGAGCAGTAGGGAAACCGCATGCGTTTTTAACAGACGCATTCCTGTTGAAACCATATGCTATTCTTTGCACCACCATTGGCCTCCATACATTTTGTATCGGCATAAAATTGCACCGCAAATTATCGGTTCCAGGCATTGGGAGCATTTTCATGAGAGCTCATGAAAATGCTTACTACTGACTCCGATAACAGCGCATCCGTAGTCATCAGCACATAAAAACCTCAAATTTCCTTGTCCGGGGTGAAAATATTGACAGTAGGGAGTTGGCGTTACAGCCAAGCGAGCGGCATTTTCCGAAGCCGGCAGATGCAGGTCCACGGTTTTTGAACGGAAGCAGCTTCTACAGGGGTGACGGTCAGGTGAAGGCACAAATCCTGAACCCTCGCTCACACAAACCCTGGAGATCCCAAAGCCTTCTGACTCTGCGGCTACATTGGGCAATGCGGCGCGCACTGACACCAGACTTGGGAGGACGCAGCACACACCTGAGATACTGTCGGGAAGGCGGGCACTGACACAAATCATCGATGTGATACAGGCACACCAGGCCCTGAGGGCAGCTGTAACAGGCCAAGGCAGACAGGAAGCAGGTGGTCTTGCACTTCTGACACTGTCTTTCGTCATCCGGGAGGAGCTCGAAGGCTTCCCGCTCCGCTTCGAGACCCCCCTCTCCATCAAGGCTTTCCGCAACCTGCGCTCCTCCTGCACCAACAAGAGCATCTCCTTGTGGACGGCCGCGGCCAGGCTCAGGTCCAGTCTTTCCGGGCACGCGGCCATCTTGCAAATGAGCTCTTCGTGGGAGAAGACGCAGTATCTGCGCAGGCGGCGGTAATGCTCGATACATTTTCTTCCTGCTGGGAGCTGAAAGTAGAAAGAAGGAAACGTTGTCAGATAATGCACCACAAATGAGCTTTTATTTTGAAGAAATTATATAACAGATCATCCAAAAAAACAAAAAAAAAACCAAACATTAAAACGGAATGTGATATAACACCGCCCATCCCCAACACACACAGACTGTACAGATCTCGGGAAGACAATCACGGATATAGGCAACATCTAGAACAGGTAGAGATGAACCGCACCATCCACATCCCCCAAACAAAGAAAAAACACAAGAAGAAAAAAAACACAAAAGACAAAAAACAAGGAGAGGGGGGGGGGGGGGGGGGAGAGAGAGAGAGAGAGAGAGAGAGAGAGAGAGAGAGAGAGAGAGAGAGGGGGGGGAGAGAGAGAGAGAGAGAGAAAGAAAGAGAGAGAGAAAGAGAGAGCGAAAGCGAGAAAGAGAGAGCGAAAGCAAGAAAGAAAGAAAGCGAAAAGCGAAAGAAAGAAAGCGAGAAAGAAAGAAAGAAAGAAAGAAAAAGCGAAAAAGCGAAAGAAAGAAAGCGAGAAAGAAAGAAAGAAAGAAAGAAAGAAAGAAAGCGAGAAAGCGAAAGAGAAAGAAAGAAAGCGAAAAAGCGAAAGAGAAAGAAAGAAAGCGAAAAAGCGAAAGAGAAAGAAAGAAAGCGAAAAAGCGAAAGAGAAAGAAAGAAAGCGAAAAAGCGAAAGAGAAAGAAAGAAAGCGAAAAAGCGAAAGAGAAAGAAAGAAAGCGAAAAAGCGAAAGAGAAAGAAAGAAAGCGAAAAAGCGAAAGAGAAAGAAAGAAAGCGAAAAAGCGAAAGAGAAAGAAAGAAAGCGAAAAGCGAAAGAGAAAGAAAGAAAGCGAAAGAGAAAGAAAGAAAGCGAAAAAGCGAAAGAGAAAGAAAGAAAGCGAAAAAGCGAAAGAGAAAGAAAGAAAGCGAAAAAGCGAAAGAGAAAGAAAGAAAGCGAAAAAGCGAAAGAGAAAGAAAGAAAGCGAAAAAGCGAAAGAGAAAGAAAGAAAGCGAAAAAGCGAAAGAGAAAGAAAGAAAGCGAAAAAGCGAAAGAGAAAGAAAGAAAGCGAAAAAGCGAAAGAGAAAGAGAAGAAAGAAAGCGAAAAAGCGAAAGAGAAAGAAAGAAAGCGAAAAAGAGAAAGAAAGAAAGCGAAAAAGCGAAAGAAAAAGCGAAAAACGAAAGAGAAGAAAGAAAGCGAAAAAGCGAAAGAGAAAGAAAGAAAGCGAAAAAGAGAAAGAAAGAAAGCGAAAAAGCGAAAGAAAAAGCGAAAAAGCGAAAGAGAAAGAAAGAAAGCGAAAAAGCGAAAGAAAGAAAGCGAAAAAGAAAGCGAAAAAGCGAAAGAAAGCAAGAAAGAGAAAGAAGAGAAAAAGAGAGAAAGAAAGAAAAAAAAAAAAAAAAAAGAAGAAATAAAGTAAGCGAAAAAGAGAGAACAAGAAAGAGAAAGAAAGAAAGCAGGAAAAAAAAAGAGAAAAAGAGCGAGAGAAAGAAAGAGAAAGAAAGAAAGAAAGAAAGAAAGAAAGAAAGAAAGAAAGAAGAAAGAAAGAAAGAAAGAAAGAAAGAAAGAAAAAGAAAAGAAAAAAGAAAGAAAGAAAGAAAGAAAGAAAGAAAAAGAAAAGAAAAAGAAAGAAAAGAGAGAAAAAAAAGAAAGAAAAAGAGAGAATAAAAAGAAAGAAAAGAGAGAAGGAAAGAAAGAAAGAGATGAAAAGGAAAAAAGAAAAAAATCTCCAGAACTTGTGTCTTCAGGTGACCTGCAGTGGAGATATAAACCATCTCGTAGAGAATTGATTTTGGAGTTTTGCACTACAAATTGGTTCGGTGTGAACGGGGCCTAAAAAGCAGCAACAATCAGCAGATCGCTCCATAAAATCACGATATAAATCGATGGGAAATCCTCGGACTCACCCAATCAGCGGTGCAGAAGTTGACGGCCTCAGCAAAGTTGTATCCCTGGTTGAAGCCGCTGTGATAGGCTCGTGGGAAGGTGATGACAAACTCGCCGGCACATTGGTTGGTGCGAACAACCTAAAAAAATATATAAAAATGGATAAAACCAGCATAAGATGAACGCAGGTCAGAGTGCACCAGGGTGAGAGGACGACACACATTGGGGTACCTTCAGTGACACACAGATCACCCCAAAATATCAGGAAAACTACGAAGCAGAACTGACCGGAACGCCGTGTGACATGAGTGTGTTGGGGTTCATCAGCGTCACCAACTGGTGCAGCAGATCTGGTTGGCTGTCAAAGAGCTCCGGTGTCAGCTTCTTCATGACCCCTTCAAGCTGTTCGGCGGATGAGGATGGCACCCCGTACCAGGTCTTGGGTTCACCCCTGCACATGGGCAATAGAACGGCATGAGTACACCACGTCCCAAATACAACGCCCCCTACTGGATTCACTCTACATGATGGGCCACTAGTCCTGTGCCGGCACCTCCCTGGCTGCATGCTTCTTCTTGAATTCTGGCTGCGGTCACACTTGTGCGGGTGCAGGACAGATGATATAGAAAAGAAAAAAAAAAAATTGCACCTGTTGCCGCATCTGTAACCAAAACCGCGATGATCCTGTGCAGATCTGCCATTCATTCTACAAAGGGATTGCAAGTTTTTTTTTTGCTTTTTTTATGCCATGGGCAAAAAAATAAATAAATAATAACGGCGTTTTTTTGTTTTTCTACGGCAAAAAACAAAAAAAAAAGAAAAAAAAAAAAAAGGCATTTTTGTTTTTCTACGGGCAAAAAAAGGCTTTTTTGTTTTCTACGGGCAAAAAAAGGCATTTTTGTTTTCTATGGGCAAAAAAAGGCATTTTTGTTTTCTATGGGCAAAAAAAAGGCATTTTTGTTTTCTATGGGCAAAAAAAAGGCATTTTTTTTTTGCTATGGGCAAAAAAAAGGCATTTTTTTTTGCTATGGGCAAAAAAAAGGCATTTTTTTTTGCTATGGGCAAAAAAAAGGCATTTTTTTTTTGCTTTGGGCAAAAAAAAGGCTTTTTTTTTTTGCTATGGGCAAAAAAAGGCATTTTTGTTTTCTATGGGCAAAAAAAGGCATTTTTGTTTTCTATGGACAAAAAAAGGCATTTTTGTTTTCTATGGGCAAAAAAAGGCATTTTTGTTTTCTATGGGCAAAAAAAGGCATTTTTGTTTTCTATGGACAAAAAAAGGCATTTTTGTTTTCTATGGGCAAAAAAAAAGGCATTTTTGTTTTCTATGGGCAAAAACTCAGTTTTTTTTTTTGCCATCCATGTCCCATTGGGGAGCTTTATCTTCACTTCCTGTCCCATAGTCAATACAGGAAGTGAGAGGAAACCCCTGCAAAGTAGAACTACAGGCAACCCCCCCCTCCAATTTTGGATAGAGCGAGGGATGATAAAAACCCGTCAAGACTTTTTTCGCCATCTGTGTCCCTCTGCAGAGATTTGCCTTCACTTCCTGTCTGTCGCATGGCAAACAGGAAGTGAGGAAATCCCTGCAAATGAGAAATTCAAGGTCTCCCAAACCAGTGTCCCCATAGAAAGATTTCCCCTCTGTTACTTTTCTGGGGACAACCCAAAATGTGGGATTAATCTTTTGCTTTCAATCATAATAGAAAAAAACAGGATGAATGGAGAGGGTGAATCTCCTCGAGTCTGGGTGCACGCCTATGCAGGTTGCGTTTGATGCGTCTCTGCATTGCGCTTTGTGTTGCATTTTTGACGCGTTTTGCAGGTTGTATTTTTTTCTTGTTGCTAGGCAGATTTTAAATGCAAAACGCATCAATAACGCGGCAAGAATGCACTACAAGTTTTTGTTTTTTTTTTATCCCTATGGGCAAAAAAAGTTTTGTTTGTTTTTCATTCGAATGGTCAAAAAAGTTTTTTTTCTTTTTTTTTGCCCATAATCCTATGGGCAAAAAAACTTTTTTTTTTTTTCTTTTATTCCTATAAGCAAAAAAACTTTAATGTGTTTTATTCAAATGGCCAAAATACGGTTTCTTTTTTTTTTTTTTTATTCCTATGGGCAAAAACTTTTGTTATTTATTCTAATGGACAAAATACGTTTTTTTTTTTTAATTTTTTTTAAATTTCTATGGGCAAAAAAACAACTCTGTTTTTTATTGCAATGAGCAATAAACGTTTTTTTATTCCTTTGGGCAAAAAGTTTTTTTTCTTTTTTTTGCCCATAATCCTATGGGCTAAAAACCTTTATTTTTATTTTATTTTTTTTATTCCTATGGGCAAACCAGGTTTTTTGTTTTTCATTCCAATGGGCAACAAACTTTTTTTTTGGTTTTATTTTAATGGGCAAAATAAGTTTGTTTTTTTAATTTCTATGGGCAAAAAAAAAAAAATTTGTTTTTTATTCTATTGAGCAATAAACTTTTTTTTTTTTATTCCTTTGGGCAAAAAATGTTTTTTTTTCTTTTTTTGCCCATAATCCTATCGCCAAAAAAATCTTTTTTTATTCCTAAGGGCAAAAAAGGTATTTTCTTTATTCCTATAAGCGGAAAAACTTTGTTTTTTTATTCAAATGGGCAAAATAAGTTTTTTTTTTTTTTTTTTTTAATTTCTATGGGCAAAAAAACTCCAAAAATTGCAATGAGCAATAAAACGTTTTTTTATTCCTTTGGGCAAAAAGTTTTTTTTCTTTTTTTTGCCCATAATCCTATGGGCTAAAAAACCTTTATTTTTATTTTATTTTTTTATTCCTATGGGCAAACCATGTTTTTTGGTTTTTCATTTTAATGGGCAACAAACTTTTTTTTTTTTTTTTTATTCCTATGAGCAAAAAAGGTTTTTTCTTGTTTTTTATATTCCAATGGGCAAAAAACGTTTTTTTTTTTTCTCGTATTACTATTCTAGGGACAGCTCAAATTTTGGGTTGTCCCCAGGGGAACTCTCCTTCGCTGACTATAAGCAGGCGTAGTAGAGTTGATGGATCGTCCAGACCCGACATACTGACCAGTGAAGATAGTTGATGGAATAGCTCCAGTGATCTTCGATGTGCCAACAAAAAGCGGAGAACACCATTCCCACGTACAGCCACGGCACCTTCATGCCGGAAATGTCGGCGTTGATGTGGCACAGCACTGACTGCTCCAGCACCGGCATCACGTTCAGGTTCCA
>NW_028319287.1:0-22500 GCF_062004578.1 Staurois parvus | reverse complement strand
TTCTGATGAGAGCAACTTTTGCATCTCACTTGGAAACCAAGGAGCCCGAGTATGGAGGAAGAATGGAGAGGCCCAAGGAGCCCGAGTATGGAGGAAGAATGGAGAGGCCCAAGGACCCAGAGTATGGAGGAAGAATGGAGAGGCACAAGGACCCAGAGTATGGAGGAAGAATGGAGAGGCACAAGGAGCCAGAGAATGGAGGAAGAATGGAGAGGCCCAAGGACCCAGAGTATGGAGGAAGAATGGAGAGGCACAAGGACCCCGAGTATGGAGGAAGAATGGAGAGGCACAAGGAGCCAGAGTATGGAGGAAGAATGGAGAGGCACAAGGAGCCAGAGAATGGAGGAAGAATGGAGAGGCCCAAGGACCCAGAGTATGGAGGAAGAATGGAGAGGCACAAGGACCCAGAGTATGGAGGAAGAATGGAGAGGCACAAGGAGCCAGAGTATGGAGGAAGAATGGAGAGACACAAGGAGCCAGAGTATGGAGGAAGAATGGAGAGGCACAAGGAGCCAGAGTATGGAGGAAGAATGGAGAGGCACAAGGAGCCAGAGAATGGAGGAAGAATGGAGAGGCCCAAGGACCCAGAGTATGGAGGAAGAATGGAGAGGCACAAGGACCCCGAGTATGGAGGAAGAATGGAGAGGCACAAGGAGCCAGAGTATGGAGGAAGAATGGAGAGGCACAAGGAGCCAGAGAATGGAGGAAGAATGGAGAGGCCCAAGGACCCAGAGTATGGAGGAAGAATGGAGAGGCACAAGGACCCAGAGTATGGAGGAAGAATGGAGAGGCACAAGGAGCCAGAGTATGGAGGAAGAATGGAGAGGCACAAGGAGCCAGAGTATGGAGGAAGAATGGAGAGGCACAAGGAGCCAGAGAATGGAGGAAGAATGGAGAGGCCCAAGGACCCAGAGTATGGAGGAAGAATGGAGAGGCCCAAGGAGCCAGAGTATGGAGGAAGAATGGAGAGGCCCAAGGAGCCAGAGTATGGAGGAAGAATGGAGAGGCCCAAGGAGCCAGAGTATGGAGGGAGAATGGAGAGGCCCAAGGAGCCAGAGTATGGAGGGAGAATGGAGAGGCCCAAGGAGCCAGAGTATGGAGGAAGAATGGAGAGGCCCAAGGACCCCGAGTATGGAGGAAGAATGGAGAGGCCCAAGGACCCCGAGTATGGAGGAAGAATGGAGAGGCCCAAGGACCCCGAGTATGGAGGAAGAATGGAGAGGCCCAAGGACCCCGAGTATGGAGGAAGAATGGAGAGGCCCAAGGACCCCGAGTATGGAGGAAGAATGGAGAGGCCCAAGGACCCCGAGTATGGAGGAAGAATGGAGAGGCCCAAGGACCCCGAGTATGGAGGAAGAATGGAGAGGCCCAAGGACCCAGAGTATGGAGGAAGAATGGAGAGGCCCAAGGACCCCGAGTATGGAGGAAGAATGGAGAGGCCCAAGGACCCCCGAGTATGGAGGAAGAATGGAGAGGCCCAAGGACCCCGAGTATGGAGGAAGAATGGAGAGGCACAAGGACCCCGAGTATGGAGGAAGAATGGAGAGGCCCAAGGACCCCGAGTATGGAGGAAGAATGGAGAGGCCCAAGGACCCCGAGTATGGAGGAAGAATGGAGAGGCCCAAGGACCCCGAGTATGGAGGAAGAATGGAGAGGCCCAAGGACCCCGAGTATGGAGGAAGAATGGAGAGGCCCAAGGACCCCGAGTATGGAGGAAGAATGGAGAGACCCAAGGACCCCGAGTATGGAGGAAGAATGGAGAGGCGCACACTGCAAGATGCTTGAAGTCCAGTGTGAAGTTTCCACAGTCTGTGTTGATTTGGGGAGCCATGTCAACTGCTGGTGTTGGTCCACTGTGCTTCATTAAGTCCAGGGTCACCGCAGCCGTCTACCGGGAGATTTTGGAGCACTTCATGCTTCCTTCAGCAGACCAGCTTTATGGGGATGCTGACTTCATTTTCCAGCAGGACTTGGCTCCGCCCACACTGCCAAAACCACCAAAACCTGGTTCAATGACCGTGGGATTACTGTGCTTGATTGGCCAGCAAACTCGCCTGACCTGAACCCCATAGAGAATCTATGGAGCATTGCCAAGAGAAAGATGAGACACATGAGACCGAACAATGCAGAAGAGCTGAAGGCCGCTATTGAAGCATCCTGGTCTTCCATAACACCTCAGCAGTGCCACAGGCTGATAGCTTCCATGCCACGCCGCATTGAGGCAGTAATTGCTGCAAAAGGGGCCCCAACCAAGTACTGAGTACATATGCAGCTTCTACTTTTCAGAGGTGCGATATTGTTCTATGTACAATCCGTGTTTTATTGATTGCATGGAATATTCTCATTTTCTGAGATTGTGGATTTGGGGTTTTCATGAGCTGTAAGCCATAATCATCACAATGATGACAAATCACGGCTTGAACTATCTTGCTTTGCATGGAATGAGTCTCATATATTAGTGTCACCTTGTAAGTTGCTGCACTGAAATAAATGAACTTTTGTACCATATTCTCATTTTTCGAGTTTCACTTGCGCGCGCGTGCACGCACACAATTTTTTTTTTTTTTTTTTTAAATACTAGTAACCTTTAGCGGGACTGCGATATTGTGGCGGACAATTTGACGCTTTGTGGGAACCAGCGACACGAATGCAGTGATTGGTGCTAAAAATATACTGACGACACTGGCAGGGGAGGGGTTACACATCTAGGGCGATGAAAGGGTGAACCGCGTGCCTCACCAGTGTTGATGTGTACTATGTGGTGTTTTTACTAAGGAATGTGCTGGTTCTTATTCCCTGTTTTTCAGGGAAACAAAATCCAGCACATGGCCGCTGATAGGACAAAGCTCATCCTTGTTTACATAGGCAGAGTTGTGTTCGCTCTCTCCCCTTGCCAATCAGCGGGTGCCGTTGGTCGTCCATTGGCCGGCACCAGCAGATCGGCTTCACAGTAGAAGCGGCGCTCACACGTGTCCTACCAGCAAGTACAGAGTCATGTATACATACACGTGATCCTGCACACAGCGGCCGCCCTGTACCCAGAGGGCGCTCGTCAAGCGGTGAATTCTCTCCCGTTCTTACCTTTCTTGCGCAGGTTTTTGTCTTTCGCCATCAGGCCAAGCCCCATCATTTTTGGACCCGCACCATAGATCTGAAGTTTCTTTAGCTCCGGGTTCTTCTCGATGTCTTCTTCGGTCGGTTCCGGCTTGAAGGACAGTAGAGAGTGAAGTGAGCGGACAGAACGTGATAAAAAGTAAAAATGTATTCCAAACCAGTCCTCAGGGACCACCAAGTACAAAGGTTACAGTTTGGGGGGGGGGGGGGGGGCGTTAAAGTGGATCTCCACATTTCAATGTCCCATTAACCCCTTCCAGTCCGGACACTTTCACCCACTTCCTGTCCAGGCCAATTTTCAGCTTTCAGCGCACTTTGAATGACAATTGCGCGGTCATGCAACACTGTACCCATATGAAATTTTTAGCATTTTTTTTTTTAGACAGATAAAAACTTTATTTTGGTGGTATTTATTCACCGTTGGGATTTTTATTTTTTTTTTGCTATGTAAATTAAAAAGTCCAAAAATTTTGAAAAAAAGTGTTTTTCTTATAAAATTTTGCAAATAAATAATATTTCATCATAAATCTCGGCCAAAATGTATTCAGTTATATTTTTAGTAAAAAAAAAAAAAAAAAAAAATTATATATATATATATATATATATATATATATATATATATATATATATATATATATATATATATATATATATATATATATATATATATATATGTCCTAAATTAGTTTATAACCAAAAATAATAATTTTTAAACTTTTTTTTATTTCATTTTTTATTATTTTTTTTTACATACAGTCAGACTAGCAGTACAGTGTCACCATGGTAACACTGTACAACTTGTGGGGGGGTGATGAAATTTTTTTTTTTTTTTTTTTTTACACCGATTGCTTTTACACCCATAAAGGTTGCAAAAGCAATCATTTCTCCTTCTCTCTGGCTGCATTCTTGCAGCCATTGAAAAATACTGTGAGAGCTGTGATTGGTCACAGCTTGTCACATGGTACAAGGCTGTTGTGAATAGCCCTGTACCATGTGATCTCTGTGATCATTCACAGATTTCACACATAGTAAGCAATGTGACATCTTGCTTACTACTCTGCATGTGATCACTAATTGGCCAATCAGTGATCACATGATCGGGACCTCGCACAGAGGGACCTCACGACGATCGGTGTTCCATTGTGTCCGGAGGACACAGCGGGCACTGGATTGCGGTGCTGTGCGCTCCCAGGGAGTGTGCACAAGCAGGGGGCAGGGGAGGCCATTTATAAATGGCCACCCACCTCTGCACTGCCACCGTCCGGCAGTTTATATACAACGGCCAGACGGGAGGTGGTTAAATAGTGTGTTGGGGCCAAGCTGGACCTGCACTGACAGGTGTACTTACTGGGGGGGGGCTCGGTACTTCCTGAATGTAACCTCATTCTATCCATACTTCAGCCAATGAGGGGGATCTTTGCATTCAAAGAGCTGGCCAAATGACGCCATGATCTCTTCCTCAGACAACGAGGCTGTATTCACGTCTAAGCAGCACGTTTGGGTTTTTTTGGTTTTTTTTTTTTTTAGATAGAAAAAGACCTGTGCGTGTCCCTCGACAGATGCATCTACCTGCCTGCCACTACTTTTCTGTATGTGTACACGGAGCCACACATGTGCAGCTCATCGCCAAACACAACAAGGCAATGCCACAACAATGCTAAAATAGGTCGGCTCTTGAGGGCTGGTATTTGGAAATACGGTATTAAGAAGATGGAAGGGAAAAAAAGGGAGAAAAAAAAAGAAAAAAAAAAAGGGGAAGGGAGAAAAAAAAGGGAAGGGAAAGGAAAAAAAAGGGAAGGGAAAAAGAAAAAGAGGGGGAAAGGGAAAAAAGAAAAAGAAAAGAAAAAAAAAAAAAAAAGGGAAGGGAAGGGAGAAAAAAAGGGAAGGGAAGGGAGAAAAAAATGGGAAGGGAAGGGAAAAGGGAAGAAAAAAAAAAGTAAAGAAAAAAAAAGGGAAGGGAAAAAAAAAAAGGGAAGGGAAGGGAGAAAAAAAAAGGGAAGGGAAGGGAAAAGAAAAAGAAAAGAAAAAAAAGGGAAGGGAAAAGAAAAAGAAAAAAGAAAAAAGGGAAGGGAGAAAAAAAAGGGAAGGGAGAAAAAAAAGGGAAGGGAAGGGAGAAAAAAAGGGGAAGGGAAGGGAGAAAAAAAGGGAAGGGAGAAAAAAGGGAAGGGAAGGTAAGGGAAAAAAAAAGGGAAGGGAAGGGAGAAAAAAGGGGAAAAAAAAGAAGAAAAGGGAAGGGGGAAAAAAAAAAAAAGGGAAGGGAAGGGAGAAAAGAGAAGGGAAGGGGGAAAAAAAAAAAAAAGGGAAGGGAAGGGAGAAAAGGGAAGGGAAAAAAAAAAGAAGAAAAAGGGAAGGGGGAAAAAAAAGAAAGAAGAAAAGGGAAGGGGGAAAAAAAAAGAAAAAAGGGAAGGGGGAAAAAAAAAAGAAAAAAGGGAAGGGGGAAAAAAAAAGAAAAAAGGTAAGGGAAGGGGGAAAAAAAAAGAAAAAAGGTAAGGGAAGGGGGAAAAAAAAAGAAAAAAGGTAAGGGAAGGGGGAAAAAAAAGAAAAAAGGTAAGGGAAGGGGGAAAAAAAAAAAAAAAAAGGGAAGGGAAGGGGGGAAGGGAAGGGGAAAAAAAAAAAAAAAAAACCCAAAAGAAATGAAGGGAGAGGAAAGAACGGTACAGCAAGGCAGAATTGAGCGAGGAAAACGAAGACTCCAATGAAGCCAGCAAAGGAGATGAAGTATAGTGAAGCAGATACAAACCTAGGCAGACATTACACTACAGAGAGCCTGCCATGCAGCATTACATGGAGTATGAAGTCAGAGCGCAGGGAAGGTCACGCAGGGAACACAAGTTATAGCAGATTGCAGTACATGGAATAGGAAGTCACAGAGCGCAGGGGACACAAGTTATAGCAGATTGCAGCAATACATGGAGTATGAAGTCAGAGCGCAGGGGGAAGGTCGCGCAGGGGGAAGGTCGCGCAGGGGGAAGGTCGCGCAGGGGGAAGGTCGCGCAGGGGGAAGGTCGCGCAGGGGGAAGGTCGCGCAGGGGGAAGGTCGCGCAGGGGGAAGGTCGCGCAGGGGGAAGGTCGCGCAGGGGGAAGGTCGCGCAGGGGACACAAGTTATAGCAGATTGCAGCAGTAAAATGTATTGATGAAAAGCACAAGAGAGAAGTGTATACCCAGGGTGGAGATGTTTCGGGGGGCTGGGAGGAGCTCTGAGAGGCAGGATCTGAGCTGTCAGGATCCTACATGAAATGACAAGAACATGAAAATAAAAAAAAAAATAAAAAGTGAGACACGTCAGATCCCCCCCCGGGGCCGGGTTCCTTCACACGCTCTCCTGCACACCCAGACGGATCAGTCACATCCAAAGCTGCTGCTGAGTGACAATAACTGCGAGGGACCGGAGCAATGGCAGCCCGGTGTGAAGGGGAACCAGCGGGGACTCTTACCTCCTGAGTGAGACGCTTGGCGCGCCGCCCGTAGCTGGTGGTTTTGGAGGGTTGCACAGACTGCCGCAGTGGAATACTGTGAGGTTTGTACTCCTTGTCCTTCTCTTCGCTGTCATAGCGCGGCCGCTCCCCGCAGTCCTAGGACAGAGCCAAGCGAGCGCGATGAAGTCAGCACAATGGGTTAATGCGGCCCTTACCTGCAGAAAGAAGTTGTCTCCGGGCTCTTACCACCAAGTTGGCTCCAGACTGGTACATGTGGAAAGGGAAAATGATGCGTTCGTAATGGGACCTCAACAGGGAGCCGATGTTCTTTCCTGAGGGATACGCCATGCGCTGCGCCACGCGCGCCCATCTCCTCTCCCGGCAGATCAGCTCGTAGCCACCCTCTTCCCGTACAATCTAGAAAACGGAAACAAGTATTTTTAATTTTTTTAAATCAGGCTTCCCCCGTCGGCTCTAAGAGTGAGAACTGAGCGATCAAGACACTGCTGATCACTCAGTGCCCCCTGCTGCTCAGAGCATCAGTCACCGCTCTCTGCTCTGCACCTCCCCCCCCCCCCAGTGCTCAACTGCCTCAGGCAATCAGAGAGACTGAGCCAGTTGCTGGTCCAGGCTCCAGGGTGGTCCAAGTGGAAAACATGTCACCGGCACGCCGAGGAATCCTCAGAAGGGTCCAAAGCTTTACTTCGTGACCACACAATATAAACAGCGGCAATGTTTCGGAGCCACGCAGGGCCCCTTCGTCAGGCAAGTGCCGAGAAGCTGAGCCAGGTGCTGGTCCAGGCTCCAGGGTCACCCACCACCCCTGGGACACCCACCACCACAGTTCTTACTGGTTCCTCCCACTGACCACCACCCATTACAAGACGGGGGGGGTTTAACTGGTGCCGGGGCTCGTTCTTCTAAGGTGCGTTTCTGCGGTCCCCGTGCAGGTCTGTGTTTTCCTAGCCCGGATGTTGCGTGGCCCCCTGTGCCGGGGGCCCCCGACTCATTCATATTGGGATATGTGGCTGCATAGAGACAGACACTGTGTGCCAACGAGGACCTTCACCCGCATGTCACGTTAGGAGACGGTGGCTGTGTCCCTGCAGCCACAAGTCCCAATGAATGGGACGCCGGCATGGAGATGCACGCAACCCACCCACATGTGCATGTCATAGGAGACAGCGGCTGCATCTGCGCAACAGCATGTCCTAATAGAAACGAATTGGACTCCGGCACGGGGATGCACGCAACCCACCTTCCCCTGCATGTCATATGAGGAGACAGTAGCTGCATCTGCATGTTCCAATAGAAATGAATGGGACGCCGGCACTGGAATGCACGCAACCCACCTTCACCTGCATGTTATATGAGGAGACAGCGGCTGCATCTGCGCAACAGCATGTCCTAATAGAAATGAATGGGACGCCGGCATGTGGATGCACGCAACCCACCTTCCCCTGCATATCATACGAGGAGACAGTGGCTGCATCTGCATGTCCTAATAGAAATTAATGGGACGCCAGCACGGAGATGCAAGCAACCCACACTTGCACGTGTATCATCTGAGGAAACAGCGGCTGCATCTGTGCAACAGCATATCCTAATAGAAATGAATGGGACGCTGGCACGGGGATGCACGCAACCCACCTTCCCATGCATGTCATATGAGGAGACAGCGGCTGCATCTGCGCAACAGCATATCCTAATAGAAATGAATGGGACGCTGGCACGGGGATGCACGCAACCCACCTTCCCATGCATGTCATATGAGGAGACAGCGGCTGCATCTGCGCAACAGCATGTCCTAATAGAAATGAATGGGACGCCGGCATGTGGATGCACGCAACCCACCTTCCCCTGCATATCATACGAGGAGACAGTGGCTGCATCTGCATGTCCTAATAGAAATTAATGGGACGCCAGCACGGAGATGCAGGCAACCCACACTTGCACGTGTATCATCTGAGGAAACAGCGGCTGCATCTGCGCAACAGCATGTCCTAATAGAAATGAATGGGACACTGGCACGGGGATGCGCGCAACCCACCTTCACGTGCATGTCATAGAAGACAGCGGCTGCATCTGCGCAACTGCATGTCCCAATAAGCATGGAGATGCATGCAGCCCACACTTGCACATGTATCATCTGAGGAAACAGCGGCTGCTTCTGTGCAACAGCATGTCTGAATAGAAACGAATGGGACTCCAGCACGGGGATGCACGCAACCCACCTTCAACCTGCATGTCATAGGAGGCAGCGGCTGCATCTGTGCTACCGCATGTCCCAATAGAAATGAATTGGACTCTGGCACGGGGATGCACACAGACCAACTTCCCCTGCATGTCATATGAAGAGACAGCGGCTGCATCTGCGCAACCGCATGTCCCAATAGAAATGAATGGGACGCCAGCACGGGGATGCACGCAACCCACCTTCCCATGCATGTCATATGAAGAGACAGCGGCTGCATCTGCGCAACCGCATGTCCCAATAAATAAATGACCCCGGGGAACCCTTCCTTTTGAACGCAGCGGGGTTCAGCAGCCTGGAAACGGAAAGAATTTACCGGATTCTTCTGTAGAGTATATGGGGGCTTCAAATAGGTAATGAAAGGGTCACAATTGTACGACGACAGGCATTTCAGACCCCCCATGAGTGTACGCATACCTTGCTGAGGGTGTACAAGTCCAGAATTCGGCGCTCCACGTTGGGGATTTTGAGCGATGACGCCTGGATCTCCCAGAACTTTGCAATTTGGTCCAAGTAGTTGAGCTTCACTCTGGTTTCAGCCTGGCAGGACAGAGGAGTTTTATCAGCAGAAACTACAGGATGTTAGGTTTTGTATTTCAGGGTTTTCCGGCTCCCTGTGCTGAACGTGACCCGACTCCATAGGATGTCGCATTCAGCTTTGGCAGCGGGAGGGGAGAGCGGGCTGTCCCTGGTGCCAGCGGGAGGGGAGAGCGGTCCACGAGCATGTGCAATTTTAAAGCGTGATATGTTGGGTATCTATTTACTCGCCGTAACATCCTCTTTCCGATTTTACAAAAAAAATGGGGTATATATATATATATATTTTTTTTAAATCAGTGTATTTTTTTTCACTGGAGGGAGAGCGGGCGGCCCGTCCCTGGCGCCAGCGGGAGGGGAGAGCTGGCGGCCCGTCCCTGGCGCCAGCGGGAGGGGAGAGCTGGCGGCCCGTCCCTGGCGCCAGCGGGAGGGGAGAGTGGTTCACGAACGTGCACAATTTTAAAGCGTGACATGTTGAGTATTTACTCGCTGTAACATCCTTCATATTTTATTAAAAAATTGGGGTATATATATAGTTTTTTTTGTTTCGTTTTTTTCTTTTTAAATCAGTGTATTTTTTTCACTGGCATCAGCGAGAGGGGAGAGTGGGCCTGTCCCTGGCGCCAGCAAGAGGGGAGAGTGGTCCACAAGCGTGCACAATTTTAAAGCATGACATGTTGGGTATCTATTTACTCGGCGTAACATCCTCATATTTTACATAAAAAAAAAAAAATTGGGATATATAGGTTTTTTTTTTTTTTAAATCAGAGTATTTTTTTCACTGGCATCAGCTGGAGGGGACAGCTGCCCCCGTCCCTGGCAGCCGCGGGAGGGGAGAGCGGGCCCCCTGTCACTGGCGCCAGCAGGAAGGGAGAGCGGGCCATCCCTGGTGCCAGCGGGAGGGGAGAGTGGTCCACGAGCGTGTGCAATTTTAAAGCGTGACATGTTTGGTATCCATTTACTCGCCGTAACATCCTCTTTCAGATTTTACAAAAAAATTGGGGTATATATAGTTTTTTTTTTTTTGTTTTTAAATCAGTGTATTTTTTTCACTGGCATCAGTGGGAGGGGAGAGCAGGCCCCCCTGTCCCTGGCACCAGCGGGAGGGGAGAGCGGCCCGTCCATGGCGCCAGCGGGAGGGGAGAGCGGTTCACGAACGTCCTTCATATTTTATTAAAAAATTGGGGTATAGTCTATTTTTTGTTAATTTATTTATTTATTTTTTTAAGCAGTGTATTTTTTTCACTGGCACCAGTGGGAGGGGAGAGTGGTCCACGAGCGTGCGCAATTTTAAAGTATGACATGTTGGGTATCTATTTACTTGCTGTAACATCCTCATATTTTACAAAGAAAAAAAAAAAAAAAATTGGGGTATATATAGTTTTTTTTTTTTTTTTAAATCAGTATTTTTTTTCACTGGCATCAGCGGGAGGGGACAGTGGCCCCCGTCCCTGGCGGCCGTGGGAAGGGACAGCAGGCCCCCCGTCCCTGGCGCCAGCGGTAGGGGAGAGTGGTCCACGAGCGTGCGCAATTTTAAAGTTTGACATGTTGGGTATCTATTTACTCGCCATAACATCCTCATATTTTACAAAGAAAAAAAAAAAATTGGGGTATATATAGTTTTTTTTTTTTTTGTTTTTTAAATAAGAGTATTTATTTTCACTGGCGCCAGCCGGAGGGGAGAGTGGTCCACGAGCGTGCGTTTTTTAAAATCAGTATTTTTTTCACTGGCATCAGCGGAAGAGGACAGCGGCCCCCGTCCCTGGCGGCCGCAGGAGGGGACAGCGGGCCCCCCCCATCCCTGGCGCCAGCGGGAGGGGAGAGCAGGCCACGAGTGTACGCAATTTTAATGTGCGACATGTTGAGTCTCTATTTATTCGCCGTAACATCCTCTTTCATATTTTACAAAAAAATTGAGGTACCGTATTTTTCGCTCCATAAGACACTTTTTTTCCCCCCAAAAAAGGGGGGAAAATGTCAGTGCGTCAGTGGAGCGAATATAAAGCGGCCGGTCCGGTATTTCTGCCGCCACCATGTCAGAATACCGGGCCGGCCGCTCAGCTCTTCTCTCCTGCAGGGCCTTACCTGTTCCTCTCTCCAGCGCTGCACAGTCTTCCCGCGCTGGATTCTGTGACAGCCGGGTGCCCACTGCGCATGTGCTGCGCTTTGTGAATGATCCGGTGTCTTCTGGGACACATGATAGGTCCCAGAAGGCGCCGGGCCATTCACAAAGCGCAGCGCTTCTCGCGCATGCGCAGTGGGCACCCAGCTGTCACAGAAGCCGGCCCGGGAAGAAAGAAGGAAGGACAACTCCGCGGAAGTGGGAGCGGCTACCTGTCAAATTCAGGTACCCGTTCCCTCTCCCTCCCCAAAGGTCAGCAGTCTCCGCTCATCCCCTGCACTGTGTCCGCAGTCTCCGCTCATCCCCTGCACTGTGTCCGCAGTCTCCGCTCATCCCCTGCACTGTGTCCGCAGTCTCCGCTCATCCCCTGCACTGTGTCCGCAGTCTCCGCTCATCCCCTGCACTGTGTCCGCAGTCTCCGCTCATCCCCTGCACTGTGTCCGCAGTCTCCGCTCATCCCCTGCACTGTGTCCGCAGTCTCCGCTCATCCCCTGCACTGTGTCCGCAGTCTCCGCTCATCCCCTGCACTGTGTCCGCAGTCTCCGCTCATCCCCTGCACTGTGTCCGCAGTCTCCGCTCATCCCCTGCACTGTGTCCGCAGTCTCCGCTCATCCCCTGCACTGTGTCCGCAGTCTCCGCTCATCCCCTGTACTGTGTCCGCAGTCTCCGCTCATCCCCTGTACTGTGTCCGCAGTCTCTGGTCATCCCCTGTACTGTGTCCGCAGTCTCTGGTCATCCCCTGTACTGTGTCCGCAGTCTCTGGTCATCCCCTGTACTGTGTCCACAGTCTCTGGTCTTCTCCTGTACTGTGTCCACAGTCTCTGGTCATCTCCTGTACTGTGTCCGCAGTCTCTGGTCATCCCCTGTACTGTGTCCGCAGTCTCTGGTCTTCTCCTGTACTGTGTCCGCAGTCTCTGGTCATCCCCTGTACTGTGTCCGCAGTCTCTGGTCATCCCCTGTACTGTGTCCGCAGTCTCTGGTCATCTCCTGTACCGTGTCCGCAGTCTCTGGTCATCTCCTGTACCGTTTCCGCAGTCTCTGGTCATCTCCTGTACCGTGTCCGCACTCCCTGGTCATCTCCTGTACCGTGTCCGCAGTCTCTGGTCATCTCCTGTACCGTGTCCGCAGTCTCTGGTCATCTCCTGTACCGTGTCCGCAGTCTCTGGTCATCTCCTGTACTGTGTCCGCAGTCTCTGGGTCATCTCCTGTACCGTGTCCGCAGTCTCTGGTCATCTCCTGTACTGTGTCCGCAGTCTCTGGTCATCTCCTGTACTGTGTCCGCAGTCTCTGGTCATCTCCTGTACCGTGTCCGCAGTCTCTGGTCATCTCCTGTACCGTGTCCGCAGTCTCTGGTCATCTCCTGTACCGTGTCCGCAGTCCCTGGTCATCTCCTGTACTGTGTCCGCAGTTCCTGGTCATCCCCTGTACTGTGTCCGCAGTTCATTGGTTCAGAATATTTTTTTTTCCCCTCTAAAACCTAGGTGCGTCTTATGGAGCGAAAAATACGGTATATAGTTTTTTTTTTAAATCAGTATTTTTTTTCACTGGCGCCAACGGGAGGGGAGAGTGGGCCCGTCCCTGGCGCCAACGGGAGGGGAGAGTGGTCCACGAGCGTGCGCAATTTTAAAGCGTGACATGTTGGATATCTATTTACTCGCCGTAACATCCAATTTTTTTTGTAAAATATGAAAGAGGGATAGAGATGAGATACATATATATATATATATATATATATATATATATATATATATATATATATATATATATATATATATATTTTTTTTTTTTTTTTAAATCTGTATTTTATTTTTTCAAAAAATATATATTCATTTTTAAAAACTGCGCATTTCGGTTTCAGCCAAGTGCATTTTGAATTTTGGTCACCAGAATTTTCATTTCAGTGCACCACTACCAACAAGCCCTCAGCGTTAGATGCTTACCTCCAGTTCATTGAGTCTCTGAATGCGAGGGGTGAAATGAAAGTTATCCACTTCAACTGCAAATGGTGGCTGCCAGTCCTGGAGAATGATAAAAAAAAATAATTTGTGAAGATTTATCAACTACATAAAAAAACGTTAGAAGATCTGCTCGTCTATTTGCAGCCGTTATTAAATGTTTCAATTCACTTTTTACACAATAAATGGTTCCCATCAGATGTATCCATAGAAACGACGGCTCATACTCCAGCTATGCCTGGCTCACAGCGGTCATATCGGGACATCCTTGCGGCACAGATCCACGCAACACCCCCTATACAATGAAGGAAAAGCGTTTTCATCCCCTGCTGATGGTGAATGTTCGCCCCTCACAAAGAAATGATCGGTCTACAAATCGAATGTTCGGTGTATTGTAACACTGAGAGACAGAATACAACAACAAATTCAGCAGAAATGCGTCTAACAAATGATGACGGATCTGCATGTTCATGAGGGAAATAAGGATTTGATCCCCTATCATTGAGCAGGATTTCTGGCTCCCAGGTGTCTCTCATACAGGTAACAAGCTGAGATTAGAAGCAGTCTCTTAAAGGGAGTGCTGCTAATCTCATTGTGTTACCTGTATAAAAGACACCTGTCCACAGGAGCCATCAAACCATCAGATTCCAAACTCTCCACCATGGCAAAGACCAAAGAGCTGTCCAAGGATGTCAGGGACAAGATGGTAGACCTACACAAGGCTGGACTGGGCTACCAAACTATGGCCAAGCAGCTTGGTGAGAAGGTGACAACAGTTGGTGCAATCATTCACAAATGGAAGAAACACAAAACAAGTGTCAGTCTCCCTAGGTCTGGTGCACCATGCAAGATCTCACCTCGTGGAGTGTCAATGATCATGAGAACAGTGAGGAATCATCCCAGAACTACACGTGAGGATCTTGTCAATGATCTCCAGGCAGCTGGGACCACAGTCACCAAGAAAACAATTGGTAACACACTACGCCGACAAGGACTGAAATCCTGCAGTGCCCGCAAGGTCCCTCTGCTCAAGAAAGCCCATGTCCAGGCCCATCTGAAGTCTGCTACTGAACATCTGAATGATGCAGAGGAGGACTGGTGGGAAGTGTTGTGGTCAGATGAGACCAAAATCCAGCTCTTTGGCATCAACTCAACTCGCCGTGTTTGGTGGAGGAGGAATGCTGCCTGTGACCCCAAGAACACCATCCCAACTGTGAAACATGGTGGTGGAAACATTCTGCTTTGGGGGTGTTTTTCTGCTAAGGGGACAGGACAACTGCACCGCATCAAAGGGACAATGGACGGGGCAATGTACCATCAAATCTTGGGTGAGAACCTTCTTCCCTCAGCCAGGGCATTGAAAATGGGTGGTGGATGGGTGTTCCAGCATGACAATGACCCAAAACACACGGCCAAGGCAACAAAGGAGCGGCTCAAGAAGAAGCACATTAATGTCCTGGAGTGGCCTAGCCAGTCTCCACACCTTCATCCGATTGAAAATCTGTGGAGGGAGCTGAAAGTTCGAGTTGCCAAACGTCAGCCACCAAACCTTAATGACTTGGAGAGGATCTGCCAAGAGGAGTGGGCCAAAATCCCTCCTGAGATGTGTGCGAACCTGGGGGCCAACTCCAGGAAACGTCTGACCTCTGTGATTGCCAACAAGGGATTTGCCACCAAGTACTAAGTCATGTTTTGTGAAGGGGATCAAATCCTTATTTCCCTCATGAACATGCAGATCCGTCATCATTTGTTAGACGCATTTCTGCTGAATTTGTTGTTGTATTCTGTCTCTCAGTGTTACACCGAACATTCCATTGTTAGACCGATCATTTCTGTGTGAGGGGCGAACATTCAACATCAGCCGGGGAGCAAATACGCTTTTCCTGTATAAGGGGTGTTGGGTGGAGGTTTATTATGGATATGGAAAGCTTCCGCCGATGGCTTGGTTTCAGTTGCAGGCTCTCGGGGGGGGGGGGTCATACTGGTCCAGACTTTGCTGCCTTGTGTATTACATGCTGTACTGTATTACATGCTGTACTCTGACATCCGTCTATAGCAGAACGATTTTCAAATGTGTAGGTCTTAGTTTTGTATTTTCCGTGAAACCTTCAATAAAAATTTTTGGAAAAGAAAAGCCAAGATCAGTAGGACACCCTGTGATGACATCATAGAGTCCAAAAAAAAAACCACAACAAATTGTTAAGTCTGAAACAGAAGATAAGTAGGGTGGGGAGATATGTTAGGCGTCAACGACCACTTCTGCTTAGAGAGGAGCTTTAAGTCGGCAATAGACTGGTTCAGCAGGGATCAGCCAAAGATTCGAACCACCGATGGGCAAGCTGATTGTACCCAAGTCTAGCATCTTGGGGCAAGCTCATTGTACCCAAGGCGACCACTGATGGGCAAGCTCATTCTACCCAAGTCGACCATCAAGGGGCAAGCTCACTGTACCCAAGTCGACCATCTAGGGGCAAGCTCACTGTACCCAAGTCGACCATCTAAGGGCAAGCTCACTGTACCCAAGGCGACCACTGATGGGCAAGCTCACTGTACCCAAGGCGACCACTGATGGGCAAGCTCACTGTACCCAAGGCGACCACTGATGGGCAAGCTCACTGTACCCAAGGCGACCACTGATGGGCAAGCTCACTGTACCCAAGGCGACCACTGATGGGCAAGCTCACTGTACCCAAGGCGACCACTGATGGGCAAGCTCACTGTACCCAAGGCGACCACTGATGGGCAAGCTCATTGTACCCAAGTCCAACCATCTAAGGGTAAGCTCATTGTACCCAAGGCGACCATCTAGGGGTAAGCTCATTGTACCCAAGTCGACCATCTAGGGGTAAGCTCATTGTACCCAAGTCGACCATCTAGGGGTAAGCTCATTGTACCCAAGTCGACCATCTAGGGGTAAGCTCATTGTACCCAAGTCGACCATCTAGGGGTAAGCTCATTGTACCCAAGTCCAACCATCTAAGAGTAAGTTCATTGTACCCAAGGCGACCACTGATGGGCAAGCTCATTCTACCCAAGTCGACCATCTAGGGGCAAGCTCACTGTACCCAAGGCGACCACTGATGGGCAAGCTCACTGTACCCAAGGCGACCACTGATGGGCAAGCTCACTGTACCCAAGGCGACCACTGATGGGCAAGCTCACTGTACCCAAGGCGACCACTGATGGGTAAGCTCATTGTACCCAAGTCCAACCATCTAAGGGTAAGCTCATTGTACCCAAGGCGACCATCTAGGGGCAAGCTCATTGTACCCAAGGCGACCATCTAGGGGCAAGCTCATTGTACCCAAGGCGACCATCTAGGGGCAAGCTCATTGTACCCAAGGCGACCATCTAGGGGTAAGCTCATTCTACCCAAGGCGACCATCTTGGGGCAAGCTCATTCTACCCAAGGCGACCATCTTGGGGCAAGCTCATTCTACCCAAGGCGACCATCTTGGGGCAAGCTCATTCTACCCAAGGCGACCATCTTGGGGCAAGCTCATTCTACCCAAGGCGACCATCTTGGGGCAAGCTCATTCTACCCAAGGCGACCATCTTGGGGCAAGCTCATTCTACCCAAGGCGACCATCTTGGGGCAAGCTCATTCTACCCAAGGCGACCATCTTGGGGCAAGCTCATTCTACCCAAGGCGACCATCTTGGGGCAAGCTCATTCTACCCAAGGCGACCATCTTGGGGCAAGCTCATTCTACCCAAGGCGACCATCTTGGGGCAAGCTCATTCTACCCAAGGCGACCATCTTGGGGCAAGCTCATTCTACCCAAGGCGACCATCTTGGGGCAAGCTCATTCTACCCAAGGCGACCATCTTGGGGCAAGCTCATTCTACCCAAGGCGACCATCTTGGGGCAAGCTCATTCTACCCAAGGCGACCATCTTGGGGCAAGCTCATTCTACCCAAGGCGACCATCTTGGGGCAAGCTCATTCTACCCAAGGCGACCATCTTGGGGCAAGCTCATTCTACCCAAGGCGACCATCTTGGGGCAAGCTCATTCTACCCAAGGCGACCATCTTGGGGCAAGCTCATTCTACCCAAGGCGACCATCTTGGGGCAAGCTCATTCTACCCAAGGCGACCATCTTGGGGCAAGCTCATTCTACCCAAGGCGACCATCTTGGGGCAAGCTCATTCTACCCAAGGCGACCATCTTGGGGCAAGCTCATTCTACCCAAGTTGATCATCTAGGGGTAAGCTCATTCTACCCAAGTCGATCATCTAGGGCAGTGGTTCTTAACCTGGGTTCGATCGAACCTCAGGGGTTCAGTGAGTCAGTCTCGCGGGTTCGGCGGAGGTGAAGACCCACACCCGACTCATATGATTCGTGCAGTAAATATTCATTATTATGTTTTTGTGTGAAAATCAAGTTTTAATGGTTTTGTTCTTTGTTCTTAACGGTTTTGTTCATTTTGTGCACCTATGTATAAATATATACCTATGTTTTGAATTTTAAAAATCATATTTTATTTTTCCAATTAAGAAGGGTTCGGTGAATGCGCATATGAAACTGGTGGGGTTCAGTACCTCCAACAAGGTTAAGAACCACTGATCTAGGGGTAAGCTCATTGTACCCAAGTCGACCATCTAGGGGTAAGCTCATTCTACCCAAGTCGACCATCTAGGGGCAAGCTCATTGTACCCAAGGTGACCATCTAGGGGCAAGCTCATTGTACCCAAGGTGACCATCTTGGGGTAAGCTCATTGTACCCAAGGCGACCACTGACGGGCAAGCTCATTGTACCCAAGGCGACCACTGACGGGCAAGCTCATTGTACCCAAGGTGACCATCTAGGGGCAAGCTCACTGTACCCAAGGTGACCATCTTGGGGCAAGCTCACTGTACCCAAGGTGACCATCTTGGGGCAAGCTCATTGTACCCAAGGCGACCACTGACGGGCAAGCTCATTGTACCCAAGGCGACCACTGACGGGCAAGCTCATTGTACCCAAGGCGACCACTGACGGGCAAGCTCATTGTACCCAAGGCGACCACTGACGGGCAAGCTCATTGTACCCAAGGCGACCACTGACGGGCAAGCTCATTGTACCCAAGGCGACCACTGACGGGCAAGCTCATTGTACCCAAGGCGACCACTGACGGGCAAGCTCATTGTACCCAAGGCGACCACTGACGGGCAAGCTCATTGTACCCAAGGCGACCACTGATGGGCAAGCTCATTGTACCCAAGTCGACCATCTATAGACAGGCAGATTGTACCAAAATTGATCCATCGATCAACTTGGGTAAAATCAGCAGGTCAGATTTTTACATACGATTATTGCCAGGGACTATAGTCGTATGTATCAGATTCCACAAACGCACAGGCCGGAGGGAGCCAAACACACCATTTCTACACCTGGCTGATGGTTATTCTCAGACATCACAGTGACTAGATTTCATCTACCAGAAAAAGAAACAAAAGACAAAAAAACCATCGAAGGAAACCTCCGCCTCTCAGATGGAAGTGAGATACGGCAGATGGTTGGTGGTAAATACTCCCCTGTGCTATTTTTGATCTCACACCTGTCATTCGATCACATAGGATGTACGATACGGCAGATTTCTGTGAGATCACGATTTTTTGGGGGGAGGGGAATAAAGGCTGGAGGGGGGGGAACAAAAAAAAAAAAAAAAAAACGATCATCTGATCTGTCTCCGCATGTGTGAGAAATCCCGGATCCAAGAGAGTATGGGAAGTGGACTACAGTACTACTTGTATGTATATACCTTCATATCGTGAGGATAAAGAGAACCACACACCAACTATATTACCCAGAGTATTCTCCCCGCCCTCCCTATCACCCGATTCAGGCGTTCCAATCCCCCTCCATATCGCCCGATTCAGGCGTTCCAATCCCCCTCCATATCGCCCGATTCAGGCGTTCCAATCCCCCTCCATATCGCCCGATTCAGGCGTTCCAATCCCCCTCCATATCGCCCGATTCAGGCGTTCCAATCCCCCTCCATATCGCCCGATTCAGGCGTTCCAATCCCCCTCCATATCGCCCGATTCAGGCGTTCCAATCCCCCTCCATATCGCCCGATTCAGGCGTTCCAATCCCCCCTCCATATCGCCCGATTCAGGCGTTCCAATCCCCCTCCATATCGCCCGATTCAGGCGTTCCAATCCCCCTCCATATCGCCCGATTCAGGCGTTCCAATCCCCCTCCATATCGCCCGATTCAGGCGTTCCAATCCCCCTCCATATCGCCCGATTCAGGCGTTCCAATCCCCCTCCATATCGCCCGATTCAGGCGTTCCAATCCCCCTCCATATCGCCCGATTCAGGCGTTCCAATCCCCCTCCATATCGCCCGATTCAGGCGTTCCAATCCCCCTCCATATCGCCCGATTCAGGCGTTCCAATCCCCCTCCATATCGCCCGATTCAGGCGTTCCAATCCCCCTCCATATCGCCCGATTCAGGCGTTCCAATCCCCCTCCATATCGCCCGATTCAGGCGTTCCAATCCCCCTCCATATCGCCCGATTCAGGCGTTCCAATCCCCCTCCATATCGCCCGATTCAGGCGTTCCAATCCCCCTCCATATCGCCCGATTCAGGCGTTCCAATCCCCCTCCATATCGCCCGATTCAGGCGTTCCAATCCCCCTCCATATCGCCCGATTCAGGCGTTCCAATCCCCCTCCATATCGCCCGATTCAGGCGTTCCAATCCCCCTCCATATCGCCCGATTCAGGCGTTCCAATCCCCCTCCATATCGCCCGATTCAGGCGTTCCAATCCCCCTCCATATCGCCCGATTCAGGCGTTCCAATCCCCCTCCATATCGCCCGATTCAGGCGTTCCAATCCCCCTCCATATCGCCCGATTCAGGCGTTCCAATCCCCCTCCATATCGCCCGATTCAGGCGTTCCAATCCCCCCTCCATATCGCCCGATTCAGGCGTTCCAATCCCCCTCCATATCGCCCGATTCAGGCGTTCCAATCCCCCTCCATATCGCCCGATTCAGGCGTTCCAATCCCCCTCCATATCGCCCGATTCAGGCGTTCCAATCCCCCTCCATATCGCCCGATTCAGGCGTTCCAATCCCCCTCCATATCGCCCGATTCAGGCGTTCCAATCCCCCTCCATATCGCCCGATTCAGGCGTTCCAATCCCCCTCCATATCGCCCGATTCAGGCGTTCCAATCCCCCTCCATATCGCCCGATTCAGGCGTTCCAATCCCCTCCATATCGCCCGATTCAGGCGTTCCAATCCCCCTCCATATCGCCCGATTCAGGCGTTTCCAATCCCCCTCCATATCGCCCGATTCAGGCGTTCCAATCCCCCTCCATATCGGCCGATTCAGGCGTTCCAATCCCCCTCCAGACCACCCGATTCAGGCGTTCCAATCCCCCTCCAGACCACCCGATTCAGGCGTTCCAATCCCCCTCCAGACCACCCGATTCAGGCGTTCCAATCCCCCTCCAGACCACCCGATTCAGGCGTTCCAATCCCCCTCCAGACCACCCGATTCAGGCGTTCCAATCCCCCTCCAGACCACCCGATTCAGGCGTTCCAATCCCCCTCCAGACCACCCGATTCAGGCGTTCCAATCCCCCTCCAGACCACCCGATTCAGGCGTTCCAATCCCCCTCCAGACCACCCGATTCAGGCGTTCCAATCCCCCTCCAGACCACCCGATTCAGGCGTTCCAATCCCCCTCCAGACCACCCGATTCAGGCGTTCCAATCCCCCTCCAGACCACCCGATTCAGGCGTTCCAATCCCCTCCAGACCACGTGATTCAGGCATTCCAATCCCCTCCAGATCAATCATGTGATTCAGGCGTTCCAATCCCCTCCAGATCAATCATGTGATTCAGGCGTTCCAATCCCCTCCAGATCAATCATGTGATTCAGGTGTTCCAATCCCCTCCATGGACACAGGTGTATACAATCAAGCCCTAGGCATGCAGACTGCTTCTACAAACATTGGTGAAAGAATGGGTCGCTCTCAGGAGCTCAGTGACTCCAAGCGTGGTCCCGTGATAGGTGGCCACCTGGGCAATAAGTCCATCCGTGACATTTCCTGGCTACTAAATATTCCACGCTCAACTGTTAGTGGGATTATAACAAAGTGGAAGCAACTGGGAACAACAGCCACTCAGCCACCAAGTGGTAGGCCACGTCACATGACAGAGCGGGGGTCAGCGCATGCTGAAGCGCACAGTGCGCAGAAGTCACCAACTGTCTGCAGAGTCAATAGCTAAAGACCTCCAAACTCGGTGTGGCCTTCAGATGAGCCCAACAACATTGCGTAGAGAGCTTCATGGAATGGGTTTCCATGGCCGAGCAGCTGCATCTGAGCCTTCCATCACCAAGTGCAATGCAAAGCGTCGGATGCCGTGGTGTAAAGCACGCCGCCACTGGACCCTAGAGCAGAGGAGACGTGTTCTCTGGAGTGAGCAGAAGTCACCAACTGTCTGCTGAGTCAATAGCTAGAGACCTCCAAACTTGGTGTGGCATTCAGATGAGCACTGTGCTTCACCGTAAAATGGGGAGGTGTTTTGTAGTCCACGGAGATAACAGGGAGAAATGCTAACTGATAACAGTCCTGCTTCATACACACAATCTCGTTCCCCCTCCCCCCCACTGCACGCCATTCTCCTAGGAAAATGGCGTCTACTCTGCTCCCTTTGCCTTCGGGGAGATGCACCTCACATATCCCAGGAGGAGGGGAAGAGGGGAGTGGGTGGTCCTTTTGGCGCAGCATCGGAAGGCATGCTGGCTGTACCCTGAAGAAGCTGGCAGCCTATTGATGATGTCACAGCAAAAAAAAATGGCGGTGCAGGACCAAGCGCAATCAGGAGATTAAAAAAATACAAAAAAAAACACAAACAACAACATGCACCCCCTATCAGTCTATGGGGGCGACTTTGCACTGCAGCCCGTGTGGGAGGGCTGAAGCCCACGGGAGGGGGCACCTTTGCGCTGCAGGCCGTACAGGAGGGGGCGCCCAGGTGGGAGGGCACTGCAGGCCGTACGGGACGCCTTTGCACTGCAGGCTGGGTGGGAGGGGGAGCCTTCGCACTGCAGCGCACGGGAGGTGATATGTGAACACAGGCGCCAGGTTGCCCATGCAA
>NW_028319286.1:1487500-1498820 GCF_062004578.1 Staurois parvus | reverse complement strand
CAGCATCTTCTTTCTGCCACGACCAGGTAGCGTTTCAACAGTGCCCTTTGCCTTGAATTTGCGAATGATGCTTCCTAAGGTGTCTCTTGGTATGTTTAACATCTTTGCAATCTTCTTATAGCCATTGCCCTTCCTGTGAAGAGAAATCACCTCTTCTCTTGTCTTCCTGGACCATTCTCTTGCCTTCACCATGTTTGTAACCACACCAGTAAATGTCTAGAAGGAGCTGAGTATCACAGTCATTTTAAAGCTGCCTAATTGGTGCTTATTATGCTTGATTGCTGCTCGGTGACATCCACAGGTGTTTTCAATACCTGATGGAAAGCACCTGTATGAACCTCTGTTCTTCAGAGTGGTAGTCTTTAAGGGGTTGAATAATTGTGGCAATGAAGAAACCACATAAGAACCATTTACTACTGTATTACATAAACAATTGATGTCATTTTAGTTGCATTTGGGTAGTTACAACGTCCTTGTAGGATTTGATTCTGAATACAATTCCAAATGTACACTATAGTCCCTAAACCCCTTTACAGCATTGGGGGTTGAATAATTTTGGCCACAACTGTATGTGGAAGTCGGACACCACCATTGATGTGCCTTGCAAGTGTGATCCTGCGGCAGCCCACAGGAGTACAAAAATTGAAAGTAATACCAGGCACTGCCACAGCCTGTCAATAGTGTGTTTGCTTAGCACTAGGGGCATATCCATCTGTGCCAGTAGGTGCTCTTTTCTCATCTACATTTTCTTTTCAGACTTTTCTGGAACAAACCAAAATCAGATTCAGCAAAAACTACAAAGGGATGAACCTCGCCAAAATCACCACCACAGTTGGTCTGAACAGTGAGTATTTTATAGAAGGAGATTGCAGAGTCCTTAATCACTACTCAGGACATCTGTTGTCAAATACATAGGGATGCCCACCTAGATAAAGGTCCCCCTCAATTCAACCCCTCAGCCACTGCTAGTCAATGGCTTTGACTCCAACCCACCTTTCATCAGTAATGGTACAAGGCAAGGGTGCCCCTTTCACCATTGCTCTTCGGGCCTAACTTGAGAAAAGAAGGGATAATTTCCTTCAAAAATAAAAGCCAACATCCCCAAGGTAACAATTGGAAAAAGGAGAGACCCTCTGACACTGGGACTTTAACCCCCCTGGCGGTATTCCTGGGTGTAGTACCAGAAGCGGTAACCCCGAGCTACACTCGGGATTACCTTTCAACGTTGCTCTGGGATCCCTCCAGCACTTACCTTGTCCTGCGCTCCCGCGATGTCCTTCCTGCAGCGTCCCTGACCGATGCTGGCATCCATCTTTCAGGTTCCATTCCCTGCAAGCATCGGGATGTATGCAGGACAGAACCGGCGGGAAATTCAAAAATGTCAAAATTTTACATTCACTCAATACACTATAATCTGATAGTATTCCATTCCTGTATCAAACCATTTCACATACATTTTGTCCCGAGTGCTTTGTCCGGCGCCCTGCCTGCATTTTTACTGTTCTTTCTGTCTGGAAACTGAGAAACGTCCATGGCGTCCAAAAAGCGTCCCTTTAAGTCAAAATCGGTTTTAGACCGGCTAGAGAACAGCGATAGTAAATCAGAACCACTTGCAGAATTGAGTGATAATGATTCGTGGGGGAAATTCCTCATCAGACACTGAAAACGATTCTGCGATTGAGCTCAGCGATGTGCGAACTTGGCGATCTATTTCACATTTCAGTGTTTATGGTTCAATTACATTATTGAATTAAATTTATTATTATTATTTTTTATATTATAATTTTTGATTTCGTGTTTCAAATTTTATCATACCTGGGATGTTTATTATTGAATTAAATATATTATTATTATTATTTTTTAGCATTATTTATTATATTATAATTTATGATTCCGTGTTTCAAACCTTATCATACCCGGGATGCTTATTATTGAATGAAATGTATTATATTATTTATTATATTATTAGTTTTGATTTCGTGTTTCAAATTTTATCATACCCGGGATGTTTACTAGACTCTTGTTCGGACAGATTTCAGTGAGTTATTCCTAAAAATTACAGGCCAGATAAAAGCAAGAAAAGGGCCGCAGTTTGGAGACCACTGGCTTAGCATGAAAGGGCTTTCCTGGAGCCTTTCAGTCCCTAGTATTGCAACTGAAGCAATCAATCAGTATTTTCTGGGAGTGCCCCCATATATGTCTCTCTTCTGGCAGCAAGTCTTCCACCTCATTCACAAATACACAGATGTCTCCCTGTGCAACAAGCAGTCCTTTTAAATTGCTTTTATCCAGAAAACGTTACCGCAAATCCCTGCTTAAACATTTACTGAATGCTGCAAGAGCCTGTGTCCCTCGTATGTGGAAGCTACAATCTCCACCAATGGTAGCCCAGTGGCTTGCCCTGACGAACGATATACGATGCATGGAACATTTGACCTCTGTTATTCGGGATAATTCAGAGGAACACAAGACCAGGTGGTTCTACTGGGACTTAATCTGTTTCTGCAATGAATACCTTCATTATGTGTAAGACTCTACCTACGCTTTCCCACTTCCCTCTTCTCTTTGTTTCCTTTCTGAAAAAGGTGATGCGCATCAGTGAGGTTGGTGTCATTGATGAAATACTTGACGTAGCTGGTGATCCATTGACATGGTTTGACCAGGTTTGGTTCAGGCCTGCTGGCGTCATACTTATATATTTTTGAAGTTGCGCCCTTATGCAAATGAGTATATTGTCGTCGTTTTACGGGTCATTTATTCTCCTGTTTACATGCAATACATATATTTTATGAGTTTGTATAAACTCAGTTTTTCCATGTAACCCAGGAGTCATCCTACTAAGCTGTTTCATTACTCGGTATGAATCATGTTTTCTTGTACAGCGTAGCGCTTGCTGTTACATATTTCATTTCTCCCGGTGCAAACCTTTAATTAACCACTTCAAGTCCGGACACTTTCACCTAGCTCCTAGCATCTCAGTCGGCTTAGGCACAACTTGAAACTTCATTAAACCCTGCTGAAGCTGGCTAGAAACTTGGTTAACCACTTCCAGTCCGGACACTTTCACCCACTTCCTGTCCAGGCCAATCTTCAGCTTTCAGCGCTATCACACTGTGAATGACAATTGCGCGGTCATGCAACACTGTACCCATATGAATTTTTTAGCATTTTTTTGAGACAGATAAAACTTTATTTTGGTGGGATTTTTTTTTTTTTTTTTGCTATATAAATGAAAAAGTCCAAACATTTTGAAAGTTTTTTTTAAATAAAATTTAGCAAATAAATATTCTTTCTTAATAAATCTTGGCCAAAATATATTCAGTTATCTTTTTAGTGAAAAAAAAAAATAACCCAAATTAGTTTATAACCAAAAATTATAATTTTTTTAAATTTTTCTTTTACATTTTTATTTAATTTTTTTATATGATTTTTTTTTTTTTTTTTTAACATACTGTCTCACCCTAGCAGTACAGTGTGACCTTAGTGACATTGTTTTACTTGTCGGGGGTGATGAATATTTTTTTTTTTTTTTTTTTTTTTTTTTTTTTTAACCCATAAAGGCTGTAAAAGCAATAATTTCTCCTTCTCTCTGGCTGCATTCCTGCAGCCATTGAGAAATACTGTGAGAGCTGTGATTGGTCACAGCTTGTCACATGTTACAGGGCTGTGAATAGCCTTGTACCATGTGACTTCTGTGATCATTCACAGATTTCACTAGTAGTAAGCAATGATGTCAGAAGTGACATCTTGCTTACTACTATTCATGTGATCACTGATTAGCCAATCAGTGATCACATGATCGGGACCTCACACAGAGGTCCCGTACAGCGATCGGTGTTCCGCGCGCTCCCAGGGAACATGCACAGGCAGAGAATGTGGGAGGACGTTTATAAATGGCCACCCGCTCCTGAACTGCTCCTGTCCGCCCGTTTATGTACATGGGCCAGACGGGAAGTGGTTTAAGAATTTAAAAAAAAAAAAGTTCTCCAGAAAGATTTTCCCCCCCCCCCTTCCCAATACTCACAGTACCTAAACTTGGAAATACCTGGTGCTTTTAGGTATGAGGCAGCAGGGGCCTTCCTTCATTTGCTCCCAGAATGCAGTGCTTGGTCCTCAGCGGCCAATCATTCGAGCAGCTTTGTGCATGCTGATCAGTTGTAATGTTCTCCAGACCCAAGGACTTCTAAAATTCAGTACAACACTCGCTAGGTCTGCAAAAAAAACACACACCTGATAAAACCTTTGTGGATTTGTGATGTGTAAACATCCTCATTTTATTATATGTTTTTTTTATATATATTTTGTATTTATTTTATAGATTTAATCTTGTAGGGATTGTATTTTTATATATATTTGTTTATATATATTGTATTTTTTTTATAGATTTAATCTTGTAGGGATTGTATTTTTATCTATATTTTGTTTTCAGCCAGCAGGTGGAATTCTATTCTCTTTTTTTTATTTGGTATGCATGTTATCCTCCTTTTCGCTTTGCAGAAAAAAAAGCCTGTTAAAGAGCTTGGTGGCTCAAGCTGAAGTTTCACACAGAATTGGGTCAGAGCAGCGACTTTGTGACATCCCAGCTTCCATCAGAGAGAGAGTCTGAAAGGAAACCGTTTTGTCTGTGCTTACTTTTTTCGATAACGCATACTGCTTGTGCTTCCTGTGTCATGGGGTCCACCCTGTGTTCCGTGTTTAACCCAGGTAGCAGATTTTGCCCAGTTACTCCGGAACCGGCTGAATTTTAGACAGTATTTACCCAGCTTTCTGTTTCCCTATTCTTTAGATTTTTCTCACTTCCTGTTAGGAAATCTCCGCAGAGGAGATTTTTAGCAGAGTGGGGAAGGGTTATAACTTCTGACAATTTTTACTCCTGTCTTTGCTCTACTGTCCCATTGACAACCGTACTCATTATTTATTATATGGGCATCACAGGAATCGAGGTCACCGATAGAAATAAAAAAAAAAAAAAACACCTTTTTTATTTCTATCGATACCCCTATTAGTTTATTTATCCGACACTTAAAGAAAAGTGGCTGGAGTTTGGCATGAAATATTTGCCTATTATATGAAATGCAGTTGCTTTTTAAATACTGTTCATGAATTCAGGCTATCCTATTCTCTTTGTTCTAGTCGGCACCATCGATGTGGGAAAAGCCAGACTTATGTTCTGGGATCTCGGAGGGCAGGAGGAGCTGCAATCTCTTTGGGATAAGGTGAGTCCTCAGATCAGGGACTTGTTGTCCAGCAGCACTGTAATTCTCCATATATATTCCATTGCAAGCCAACAGGCATTTATCCATGCTGCTACAGCAATACCCTTTCTTGTTGCCCATATTGACTGATCAGATTGGCAGTAGAGGAGGAGTCCAAGTCCAACACTTCTCAAAACTCTCAGTTCAGAGGAGGTTGTTGTCCCTGTGCAATGTCCTAGGACATTCCTTGCTACATCAGCATCTCTTGCGTGCCTTTATTCGCTTTTTTTTTTTCTTGGAAGAAGAGATCTAGAGACTCAACGTGGACCAATTTTCTCTTCATTATTCTTGCAGTGCTTAGCTTTAGGTTTAGATTGGGTGGCCCATGGATTTGCATTGTGAGAAGGAGCAGTACAACAAGTTTGTGGACATCTGTCCATCACTCCTACTTATATGGCTATGACTACCCCTCCAAATTACAGGTGTGTTTAGAGAAAGAATGGTAAACCCCACTCTGGGCTGCTGCTTACTTTACCTGTGTTGTGTGGGGATGGGGGGACCTTGCTGCATGGGTAAAATTGTAGAAACAATATAGGGAAGGCCCTTGTCTGTTTCCCCTATGCACATGACTTGCCCTCAAAGAGACATGACCTCAACCCTATGCACATGACTTGCCCTCAAAGAGACGTGACCTCAACCCTACGCGCACGACTTGCCCTCAAAGAGACGTGACCTCAACCCTACGCGCACGACTTGCCCTCAAAGAGACGTGAGCTCAACCCTACGCGCACGACTTGCCCTCAAAGAGACGTGAGCTCAACCCTACGCGCACGACTTGCCCTCAAAGAGACGTGAGCTCAACCCTACGCGCACGACTTGCCCTCAAAGAGACGTGAGCTCAACCCTACGCGCACGACTTGCCCTCAAAGAGACGTGAGCTCAACCCTACGCGCACGACTTGCCCTCAAAGAGACGTGAGCTCAACCCTACGCGCACGACTTGCCCTCAAAGAGACGTGAGCTCAACCCTACGCGCACGACTTGCCCTCAAAGAGACGTGACCTCAACCCTACGCGCACGACTTGCCCTCAAAGAGACGTGACCTCAACCCTACGCGCACGACTTGCCCTCAAAGAGACGTGACCTCAACCCTACGCGCACGACTTGCCCTCAAAGAGACGTGACCTCAACCCTACGCGCACGACTTGCCCTCAAAGAGACGTGACCTCAACCCTACGCGCACGACTTGCCCTCAAAGAGACGTGACCTCAACCCTACCAAACATCTTTGGGATGAATTGAAATGCTGATTGTTAGCCAGGTCTTCCCAGATGTCAGATCTGGCCTCGCAAATTTTCTTTTGGCTGAATAGGCACCAAAACCCAAAGACATTCTCCAAAATCCAGCAGAAGGTCTTTTCAGAAGAGTGGAAACTGTTATAGCCACATTAAGGAGGGGCAACTCCCATTTCAAAGCTCATTGACGTAGAATGGGAAGCCCAACACATATAAGTAAGATGGTCAGGTGTCCACAAGCTTTTGACCATATAAAGCAAGATTTTGCACAAGGTCCCTAGGGGTATGCCGCAATCTACGCCTCGTCAGTTGCAGGCAGCTGATGGTTAGATTGCATCCATACTGCCGACAAATGCAAAGCTAGTGCTTATATGTGACATCATCTGGGATGGACAGGAGGGCAGGAAGGACTGGCAGGGAACAACGTGCCACAAGAGGACAGATTACAGTCGCTCCCCCCACATGGAAGAAAAATATATTTGAAATATATTTTTTAAAATATTATTCCCAAATATATTGACATATATTTAATATGCTACAATTTTGGCCGTATTCAATATGTTTCAATAAATTAAAAAAAATATATATATATTTTGTAATAAGTGGGATGGTCAGGTGTATTGCCTACTCTGCTCACTTTTAGTCGATCTCTGAAAACCTATCTCTTCAGCTAAAAGTGGAATCTTCTGCTCCTCCTACCAGTCCATCCCTCAGTTACTACCTTTTGTACCACTAGCCCCTCCCTCTTAGATTGTAAGCTCCAAGGATCAGGGCCCTCCTATCCCTCTTGTATTGAACTGTATTGTTGCTGTATTGTCTCCCGTTTTATATTATAAAGCGCTGAGCAAACTGTTGGCGCTATATAAATCCTGTATAATAATATATAAATCCTGTATAATAATAATATATAAATCCTGTATAATAATAATATATAAATCCTGTATAATAATATATAAATTCTGTATAGTAATAATAGTATATAAATCCTGTATAATAATAATATATAAATTCTGTATAATTAATAATATATAAATTCTGTATAATAATAATAGTATATAAATTCTGTATAATAATAATATATAAATTCTGTATAATTAATAATATATAAATTCTGTATAATAATAATAGTATATAAATTCTGTATAATAATAAGTATAATAATAATAAAAAAATCGGAGTTTTGAGATAAATATATGATTGGCTATCTTTCATCGATAGTAAAACATTGAGCCGTCGCAGGCTGCTTTCACATTGCAGCCTTCAGTGTGGGATAGGTGTGGGCTGTGCCTGTTTATGTTCCATTCTGTCTGTAGTATCCTGACCATTGACCATAGTTTACACTCTCAGTATTATGCAGAATCTCACGGAGTGATCTACGTCATTGATTCCACAGACGAGGCACGACTGTCTGAGTCAAAGCGAGCATTTGGTAAGCTAACAGAATTTGTGACATCCATTTTTTTTATTTTTTGGTATATGGAACACCTGTACTCTTTATAACCCTGTTCTGAATTGCTGCCTGGCTGACCATGGTGGCCTCTTGGCTTCACGGCTTAGGGATCCGTATGCTGGGGACAAGTGAGCAGCCAGTAAAAAATACGAACTCCCAACCTGCATATTGTGCATCCACTAACTATTGCCAACAGGCAAGGAATCTTTGGGAAGGAGGGTCAGGTATTTATATGACAGGTTTCCTAAATGCAAACAGTTAGCATCTTTATGCCCTTTCATTTCAGTGCAGATGAAGCTGCAGTGTGCATTGTCTTCGTAATTTTACTTATTTCAGGTACTTATATAGTGCCGTCAATTTACACAGCACTTTACATTCATATTATACATTCACATCAGTCCCTAACCCTCAAGGGGCGTACAATCCGAGGTCCCTAACCCTCCAGGGGTGTACAATCTAAGGTCCCTAACCCTCAAGGGGCGTACAATCTAAGGTCCCCAACCCTCAAGGGGCGTACAATCTGAGGTCCCCAACCCTCAAGGGGCGTACAATCTGAGGTCCCCAACCCTCAAGGGGCGTACAATCTGAGGTCCCCAACCCTCAAGGGGCGTACAATCTGAGGTCCCCAACCCTCAAGGGGCGTACAATCTGAGGTCCCCAACCCTCAAGGGGCGTACAATCTGAGGTCCCCTAACCCTCAAGGGGCGTACAATCTGAGGTCCCCTAACCCTCAAGGGGCGTACAATCTGAGGTCCCCTAACCCTCAAGGGGCGTACAATCTGAGGTCCCCTAACCCTCAAGGGGCGTACAATCTGAGGTCCCCTAACCCTCAAGGGGCGTACAATCTGAGGTCCCCTAACCCTCAAGGGGCGTACAATCTGAGGTCCCCTAACCCTCAAGGGGCGTACAATCTGAGGTCCCCTAACCCTCAAGGGGCGTACAATCTGAGGTCCCCTAACCCTCAAGGGGCGTACAATCTGAGGTCCCCTAACCCTCAAGGGGCGTACAATCTGAGGTCCCCTAACCCTCAAGGGGCGTACAATCTGAGGTCCCCTAACCCTCAAGGGGCGTACAATCTGAGGTCCCCTAACCCTCAAGGGGCGTACAATCTGAGGTCCCCTAACCCTCAAGGGGCGTACAATCTGAGGTCCCCTAACCCTCAAGGGGCGTACAATCTGAGGTCCCCTAACCCTCAAGGGGCGTACAATCTGAGGTCCCCTAACCCTCAAGGGGCGTACAATCTGAGGTCCCCTAACCCTCAAGGGGCGTACAATCTGAGGTCCCCTAACCCTCAAGGGGCGTACAATCTGAGGTCCCCTAACCCTCAAGGGGCGTACAATCTGAGGTCCCCTAACCCTCAAGGGGCGTACAATCTGAGGTCCCCTAACCCTCAAGGGGCGTACAATCTGAGGTCCCCTAACCCTCAAGGGGCGTACAATCTGAGGTCCCCTAACCCTCAAGGGGCGTACAATCTGAGGTCCCCTAACCCTCAAGGGGCGTACAATCTGAGGTCCCCTAACCCTCAAGGGGCGTACAATCTGAGGTCCCCTAACCCTCAAGGGGCGTACAATCTGAGGTCCCCTAACCCTCAAGGGGCGTACAATCTGAGGTCCCCTAACCCTCAAGGGGCGTACAATCTGAGGTCCCCTAACCCTCAAGGGGCGTACAATCTGAGGTCCCCTAACCCTCAAGGGGCGTACAATCTGAGGTCCCCTAACCCTCAAGGGGCGTACAATCTGAGGTCCCCTAACCCTCAAGGGGCGTACAATCTGAGGTCCCCTAACCCTCAAGGGGCGTACAATCTGAGGTCCCCTAACCCTCAAGGGGCGTACAATCTGAGGTCCCCTAACCCTCAAGGGGCGTACAATCTGAGGTCCCCTAACCCTCAAGGGGCGTACAATCTGAGGTCCCCTAACCCTCAAGGGGCGTACAATCTGAGGTCCCCTAACCCTCAAGGGGCGTACAATCTGAGGTCCCCTAACCCTCAAGGGGCGTACAATCTGAGGTCCCCTAACCCTCAAGGGGCGTACAATCTGAGGTCCCCTAACCCTCAAGGGGCGTACAATCTGAGGTCCCCTAACCCTCAAGGGGCGTACAATCTGAGGTCCCCTAACCCTCAAGGGGCGTACAATCTGAGGTCCCCTAACCCTCAAGGGGCGTACAATCTGAGGTCCCCTAACCCTCAAGGGGCGTACAATCTGAGGTCCCCTAACCCTCAAGGGGCGTACAATCTGAGGTCCCCTAACCCTCAAGGGGCGTACAATCTGAGGTCCCCTAACCCTCAAGGGGCGTACAATCTGAGGTCCCCTAACCCTCAAGGGGCGTACAATCTGAGGTCCCCTAACCCTCAAGGGGCGTACAATCTGAGGTCCCCTAACCCTCAAGGGGCGTACAATCTGAGGTCCCCTAACCCTCAAGGGGCGTACAATCTGAGGTCCCCTAACCCTCAAGGGGCGTACAATCTGAGGTCCCCTAACCCTCAAGGGGCGTACAATCTGAGGTCCCCTAACCCTCAAGGGGCGTACAATCTGAGGTCCCCTAACCCTCAAGGGGCGTACAATCTGAGGTCCCCTAACCCTCAAGGGGCGTACAATCTGAGGTCCCCTAACCCTCAAGGGGCGTACAATCTGAGGTCCCCTAACCCTCAAGGGGCGTACAATCTGAGGTCCCCTAACCCTCAAGGGGCGTACAATCTGAGGTCCCCTAACCCTCAAGGGGCGTACAATCTGAGGTCCCCTAACCCTCAAGGGGCGTACAATCTGAGGTCCCCTAACCCTCAAGGGGCGTACAATCTGAGGTCCCCTAACCCTCAAGGGGCGTACAATCTGAGGTCCCCTAACCCTCAAGGGGCGTACAATCTGAGGTCCCCTAACCCTCAAGGGGCGTACAATCTGAGGTCCCCTAACCCTCAAGGGGCGTACAATCTGAGGTCCCCTAACCCTCAAGGGGCGTACAATCTGAGGTCCCCTAACCCTCAAGGGGCGTACAATCTGAGGTCCCCTAACCCTCAAGGGGCGTACAATCTGAGGTCCCCTAACCCTCAAGGGGCGTACAATCTGAGGTCCCCTAACCCTCAAGGGGCGTACAATCTGAGGTCCCCTAACCCTCAAGGGGCGTACAATCTGAGGTCCCCTAACCCTCAAGGGGCGTACAATCTGAGGTCCCCTAACCCTCAAGGGGCGTACAATCTGAGGTCCCCTAACCCTCAAGGGGCGTACAATCTGAGGTCCCCTAACCCTCAAGGGGCGTACAATCTGAGGTCCCCTAACCCTCAAGGGGCGTACAATCTGAGGTCCCCTAACCCTCAAGGGGCGTACAATCTGAGGTCCCCTAACCCTCAAGGGGCGTACAATCTGAGGTCCCCTAACCCTCAAGGGGCGTA